>NC_061525.1:7370000-7547500 GCF_022379125.1 Scophthalmus maximus
TGAACTATATATGAGTAGAATTGGATTGTGGCCGTGTTCGAACCATATCTTGGAACGAAGACTAATCCAAAATAGAAGGAGGAGATTAACGGTTGGCTTTCCTACAGTATACGGAGGCCCAATCGTAATGTCTTCTGATCAGAGCGCTACGAGATGCTCGACTCATCTCACAGCTACAGTCAACACAATGAGACAAGCTTAATCACATCGGGCTTACAGTGTAGCCACACTGTCAATAAACAGCACCCACAGCTATCCCATTCCCCACTAAGGGGGACTTAAAGTAATTCAGATCAACTGACAGCAACCCCCCCCACAAAAAGAAAAACTTCAGCCTTCCCATGACAACATGGAAGCGATCTGTGGGCTGAACATGGATCCTTGCTTGCATCCACAGGGTTGGGTAAAGCTGTGGGCTTCTTCACCGTGGGTGGCCCCCGTGGACCTGGGCTAATTGTTTCACATCACAGCCGAGCCAGGCTGAGCTCAGACCACCGGCAGCTCGGATTCAGGCAGTTCGACAGCCAAACGGGGTATGCCAGGAAACACTTACAGTGCACGCCCCGCCCCACGCTCGCCTCATGCACACACACACACACACACACACACACACACACACACACACACACACACACACACACACACACACACACACACACACACACACACACACACACACACACACACACACACACACACACACACACACACACACACACACACACACACACACACACACACACACACTTCACCCATCATACATGGCCAACACGGGTACAAGGAATGTCCTCTTCTCCCTGCAGCTTTGGATAATCTGTCAATCCGCTGGTCAGCTGGAAATGGAAATTATACCCCAATGATAATGAATTAAAGGAGCAACACTTGTGTCACACTGGTTTGACACAATGTTCCTGAAATGCGACACAAACACATTTTTTTTTGTGTAATCTTATACGATTAGTTTTTTTTATAGTATCTAAATATTAACTCTAATCCAGTAGACTGGTTCCCCAGCTTTTTGGCTCTTGACCCCAATAAATGTCAAGGGGAAAAAAAGGCTTAAAGAGGAAGTAAGCCATTTTAATCCAATAGACTTTTTGTAAAAATCAATGAATATTTCCTTTTTAAAATCTCATACCTGGTTCTGTAAATTGAAAAACAAAACAAAAAGTGGTGCGGACTGCACCACACAACACTGTGTGTGCAGTTTGCAATCATTACTCCCCGACAACTTAGACGTGCTGGCGACAAACGCCACGACTCAGGGGTTTTGGCTTCGTGGTTGGTGCGTCGGTCTCCAGTACCAGAGGCTGTGGGTTCGCGGACTGGTCAGAGCAGAAAAATCATCAACAACAAAGAGAGAAAAGCTTTCTCCAAAATCGCGTACTGCCCCTTTAATCGGGGCAAAAGTCTAAAAAAAACTTTGATTAATTTAGTGTAACAGAAAGTCATGTTGTTTTCTTTTTGTTTCCCTATCCTGTTAATCATCTTGTGACCCCTCAGATTTATCTTGTGACCTTCTGCTGGGTCCTGAGAGCAAGTTGGGGAAAATCTGATCTGCCATCAGAAGTGAGTCAACTGATTGCACCTGCCAATTGCCCAGTAGCTCATCCAAGGGACTACAATTGTGCCAAATTACCACATAAAGCTTGAGGAGTATTTTGGGGTATTAATGACTTCATTGGGCGGCTCGCAATAGAGAGTGACAGGGAACGTAGGGAGATAGGGGAGGATGACACAAGGATGAAGTCCTTCGAACTGGGGGACATTGCAGCCATGCGGTTTGACTTTTAGACCCACTAGATGACAGAGGCGCATCATGCTCCAGCTTTGGTAGAAAAAAAGAAAGAAGAAAAGGGCTGCTGCCATGTGGATGACACATAGATTCACAAGTGGGACAAAATAACAGGCAAGTACATCAGCACACAGAGCACTTTGAGCTGCTCCAGGCCTACAGTTCCCAGATCTGTCACTGGAACAAGACTGGGAAATAACAGAAAATCCTCCAAGTGCACACAGGACTGTTAATCACCCGGCATCCCCACTGCCTACTGCTTTTTCAAGGCCTGTTTGACTTTAAGTAAACACGTGCAGGAAATGTATTCGGTGGCTCTAAACATTTATATGGGGGCCTTGTGCTTCAAACAGCTTCATGGCCAGCACATCTTTCAAGAAAAGTGCTTAGCGAGCCATTTGTCACACGCATGATAATAGGGCATGGCAATGCATGGCATGCGACGCACAGCAGGGCTATATCAGGCTTGCTACGCCTTTGGTTTTCTGTGCACACTATCTGTATCATTGATAGACGATGTAATTTGGTTTGCCGGATCCTGATCTGATGAAACCAAACGTCTGTACATTGTAATACAGAGCTAATGTTTTGTGAGCTCCACTCTGTGACCTATTTCTGTGATGAATGCATTCTCTGATACAGGTACTAGGGGAAGGATGGAAACACTGGCTGTAAAAAAAAAAGGAAAAGAAGAAGAAGCACAATCTAAAGTGGAATATCCAAAAAGCTTTCGGTGAGTTCATGGAAGCATTAAGGAAAATCGCTTCGTGAGTCGCTGCGTACGTAAGCTCTCATCTCTCCTTCTTTCCCATTTCTCCAATTTCATCTAAGAGAATATCCTTTGTTAAGCTGTTCTCAATGAGCACTGTTGTTAAGTGCTGCTCACTCTGCACTCCCGGTCATAATCCATTGTGTTGTTTGCCCCTCGCTCGGTGTACATTTCCATCGCAAATTCCAATGTGAACAGTCAATAACATGCACAGATGTGGCCATTGTAAAAGCCTCACTTTTTAATTCAGAAGAATGTAGTATGGTGAATTACAGCTGCACCCCGGGGACACACTTCAGACAAATGTTTCACTGTCTCTGCGGCCAGAAAATACATATTTTTTAAGAATTTGGTTGAAAGAGTTGTTCTAATTTTTACCCATTCTGAGTAAATTTGTGAAAGAACAAAGAAACCATGAAAAAAGACAGCTGGATAGATGCTGTATGAATGCACTAAAAGGGGGATTTCTGCCGTCGCTGCTCTTCTGCTTCGCCCAATCAGCGCGAGTTGTGAAAACAACTAACATATTAACCTCAGGGTTGATATAAACATGTACGCCAGGACTTCATTTCCTCCTCACCATCTTGCTGCACTCATCAGTTTTGTGTGCAACACGCTACTCCAGAGTCAACATCAGTGAAAAGGGAAACAGTACATGATAATGATGTTCCCTGACCTCCTTTAGACAGTAAGTATAATCCATGATGTTGTTGTCTCTTGCCTCCCATCTTGTTCCACAGCTGTACTGTACCGAACAGCCTGAAAACTAATGTCAAAGGCCATGAAGCTAAGCTGCACTCTTTATATTAGCCCTATAATTCATTGAAAAAAAACAAACTTTTCACGTATGTTTAAGTCTTGATCACAAGCTAATACGGTTGCTTGACATGTGGCATGAGTGTATCCCGTGCGCAATTCCAGTGATGACAGTAAATGAGCTGACGGGACAACCACCGCTGCCCTTTTATGGCGATGTTGGAAAAATAATATCACATTGTTTATTTTTCCATTCCGCATCTCCAGCAAATCTAGCGCCGGAACATCTGTAATCTTTCACCCCTATGACATTGTAGTGAAACTCTGCTTGGGAAATAATTCATATGCTGAACTCCCTCATGCCCAGTGAGAGAGAGAAAAAAACCGAGATGAATCTCCCCCGACTGTGCCCTAAATATGTGCCGTACAGGAAGTCGGCCCTATCGGCACAGGCAGGGGAACATGCAAAGTACACGCGTCACACTTTTGTATTCTCAATGTGCTGCACTGCACTCTGGGGACTCTCTCAATTTACAAGCCTCGAAGCCACTCAAAATAAAGTCACGCACGTTTCACTTAATACGGGATCGCTCGGAAACAAAACAACAAAAAAAAAAAAGGGTGACACATAAAGCAAGCTGAATCATCTGTGCTGCAAAACCAGATGACTGTGCATGTTGAACAGGCCGCAGAAGAACGCACCTCCACCCCCTCCGCTTGGATCAGGTGCACAGTGGAGATGTTGACATGGTTTGCAGAACATCCCCGTGGCCTAATGACCCCGAAAACCGTTTCCTCTGAATGGATCGCTCTGCAAACAAGCTTCATAGCGATACTGTATCATCCCATCCACAGCGAGGGCCACTTTGATCGGCCAACTCCAAAGGAGAGCTAAGAGCTTACTCACTCTCTTGCTCTTGTTTGAATACACAGAAGAAGAAGAAGAAGAAAGCCTCCCGCTCGTTGTGCCACTCGGTCTGCAGTGGCTTCTCCTGCGAGTCCTGGTGTCATGGCGAGTCGCAGCAGAGGGATGTTTGGGTGAGATGCTTGTGAGATCAGAGATGTGCTCTCATCCAAGTTTGGGCAGAAGTTTCACTTGTGTCTGTTTGCTCATCATCACATGACACCAGCACCACCATCATCATCATCACCATCACCACCACCACCACCACATGTACTTTACCATCGATATTGATGATACTTGTGACCAACTGGGACCCCCCCCCCCCCCCCCCCCCCCCAAACAATAAACAATAAAATAAAACTCACCGCTATGCGCGTGGAGCTCTTCTGCGCGCCCTCGGCGCCCTTCTGCTCCCCGTTGGACCTGCTGTACTCCGGGGGCTGCTGGTTGGCCGCCCGGCCGCCCTTGGTCTTGCGGCTGCCGGGCCCCTGGTGGACGATGTTGAGCAGGTGCAGCGTGCTCTCGTGCTCGCGGTCGGAGCTCTCGGCCTGGCCCCGCTGGTAGCGGCTCTCGCAGGTGGAGTGGTGCCGCCGGCACAGCTCGATGCGGGCGCGCAGCCGCTCCACGATGGCGTTGTGCAGCTGTGGCACCGCGGAGCCCCGGGAGGCGGCCGCCCCGGGCCCGCCGGCCGCGCCGCCGGGCATGCCCCCCAGACCCACACCCAGCATGGGCACGAATGCGCCCGAAGCAGACTGGGCGGGGGTCGCCTCTCCCATGCCCGCGGGTCCGCCGGCAAGTTTGGCGACTGAGGTCCGCTGAGCTTAGAATGGACCACAGCAGGCTGCGGGCATGGAGGGAAACAATGCGTGTGGACTCGGCTACGATCCCATGTGGGGGGGGGGGGTACTAGACTGTGTACGCACAAACTCACTTCAGACACGGATACTTTTGCGCAATTCTTTCGCCGAACGTACAACAATGTTATATGGATTAGAAGACGGAAGACAAAAAAAATGCTCGCCTACAAAGTAAGACGGGGGTCAGTGTGAACTCATGTTCCACGGAGTGTCGCAGAATGGCATGAGTGATCTCCTCCTCCAGGGTGTCAGCTTCTCATAATAAAAAAAAGGGAGAAAAAAACAGAAAAAGAAAAACCCAAGTGTAACGACTGAACGAAGGCGCGGAGACGGCGCGCTCACACCGCGGGAAGGAGCCCGCGCCTCCGCCTCGCGATCACGGACACATTCTAGTCACTGCGAGCCCCGATGGTTTCATTCCCCCTGTCGTCTCGAGGTGTGGGGGCACACTTACTGAACCGACGGGGGGGGGGAGCAGTAGCGCTGCCCAGTGTCGTCAAAGTAGGAAGCGATCGGTCGCACGAACAAAAAAAACCCTGAAGAATCCACAAAACGCACGGACCGCAGGAAAACTTCACGACTCACGGCATTTTGTTTAGGAAATTAGTCTTCTCCGTGCGTCTCCCTCCCTCTCCCTCTCTCTCTCCCTCTCTCTCTCTCTCTCTCTCTCTCTCTCTCTCCAACCGGACCGAACAAAAAAGGGGGTCTGGCTTTGTGAAATTGCAAGTCCCCCCCGGCTCCTCGCCGCCGACCGCGCCAAGAGACGTCGCCCAGTCCGATCAGATATCCGTCTGAACTAGTCCATCAGCAGCTTCAGTCCGTCCGAGCGGTGCGCCGAGGCAGCGGCGGAGCCTCCGTCCACACACAGACCCTCATTGTATGAACATTCCTCCCTTCGACGTGAGCCACTCGCCAGAGCGCGGCGGGGGCGCAAAGGCGCCCTCTGCTGGACGGAAGGGGAACTGTCCTGCAAGGCCTAAGAGGGGGGGGGGGGGGGGGTATCTGAGTGTAAGATTTAGTATTTAGTATTCCTATCATCTTCTTGCGATTTTTCTTTGACATCTCTTTGGGAAAAAGTAACTGATGGTGGTGTATTTGGTAAGTCTTCAGAGGTTCCCAGGCCGTCGTCGGTACAGGACTACGCTCAGTGAGTATTCTGTTTGGATAACACAAATATTGTGACAATTATGTAGAATATGACACACTGTAATTGCATGTGTCACACCGCATGTCCCATGCCACATATGGTGGCCCTGACGTGTGCAAATCACTGCGATGACATCGTGTGTTTTTGCGATTTGTGGTCGCGTTTTAGCGTTTGGGTCGTGTTTAATCATTTGCTTCTGTGGTTTCTTTTTCTGCCATCGCGCTGTAGGATTTCCTGCTGTGTTTTTCTTATTTGCCGTCATGTTTTCATATTTGGCGCTGCGTTTCTTATCAGCTATTGGGTTTTTTTTGTAATTTTCCGGTCGGGTTTTCCCCAATTGTCGTTGTGATTTGCACTTTGGGGCCACCATACATATGAGATTCAGGCTTATTCTATCTCAAAAGAGAAAACTATCTGTTTGGTTGTAGTTTAGTATTAATATTCACATTAGGCCTGTATCAAATTTTCACCCAAGGAACAATAAGAACTTTGAAACACTGAGCACTCACTCTGCATTTATATTCTACATTTACAACTATAAGCAACAAATGTAAAGCATACCAGTTGTGGCACGTGACCTTTCTGTTCATGCAGAAAAAAAGGATTTTTGTCCCAAACAGATCCACCGACCTCTCCGGAGTGAACAAGCAGACAATCTGAACCCGGCCAATTTACCAATTAGCCAATCAAAGGAGATGATTGGCCCCTGACGCGCCACCTCCGCATGCTGTCCAAATGAGCTCTCTCATTTCCTGAGCACTGACAAGTGACATCTGTATGAACAGCAAACCTCTCCAACGCCTCTCTTTGGATCTGTATGTCAAACACAGAAGTAGACACAGACTGCTCCATTTGCCCATCAACACAATAAAAAAGGAGGAGGAAAAGTGAGCGGCTAATCCAGTTGGTTTTGACCCCGGTAGAAACCCCCTCTTCAGTCAATTCAATGTAACACAGCTACTGATTTAAGCAGAGGGTCGTATTGGAGGGGGCTGCGGACTTACCCACCGTGAAGACGTATACTGATGCCACTTTAGGCAACAAGCACCGACGGTCACAGAGACGGGATGTGTGTTTGTGTAAAGCAGAAGGAAACTGTAGCTCTCAGAGGAAAACCACAGGGAGAACCTGTCAACGCTGAAAGAGCCCGAGAAGAAACCCGTCCTGTGGGACTAGCCATGCTTCCCAACTCTAATAAAAA
This sequence comes from Scophthalmus maximus, assembly GCF_022379125.1. NCBI lineage: Eukaryota > Metazoa > Chordata > Actinopteri > Pleuronectiformes > Scophthalmidae > Scophthalmus > Scophthalmus maximus. The sequence continues at coordinate 7,377,430 of NC_061525.1, forward strand.
TAATAATAATAATTAATCATTTGGGGTTCAGCATCTTGCTGCTTTGACAGGGAAAGAAAGATTGGCTGTTTTGGTTTAAAACCTGTTGACTCTGCAGTTATGATACAATCTCTTGCAACACTCACTTCTCAAAACCTGGAACTGGGACATGGTCCGACCCCGAGTCATGACGTTGGCCTTCCAAGTTACTATTACTGTAGTCCGCATGACATGAGGATATCATTATGGACGTATTTGGGGACGACAACAGATGATGCGCTGAATAAATTCAACTTCATAATTCATAGCAGGACACCTGAAGAACACTGCTGGTAAATAACTGAGTCAAAATGTTTAAATCTAAGTTCAGTGGTAATTTGATTGCAGATTTCACTTCATGCTTCATGGGATTTTGTTATATTCCTTCAGGGCGTTGACGATGAAATTGTAGCAAGGCAAAAAAAACAACCAACAACAACAACAACATAGACCTCTGGAATGTAGAATTGCTGATATGCATAAATATAGAACTCCCATCCCCAGGTTTCGTATTGCAATATACAGTATAGCTGCAAAAGTAACTTGTGCAACCATTGCAAACACTTAAACCAATACAAATGTATTTAGGGAAGGATATCCCTATGGATTGTGTTTATGAATATTGTAAGGATTTCTTTTCTTGCTGCTGTTCATTCCAGATCAATATTTGCAAGGCCAATACTGGCCGTTGTGGCGCCAAACGCTACCTAGTATCAGTATCACTGTTATCCATTGTTCATTCATCGATCAAGAAATATTCTTTTCATTGCACTTTTTTTTAGCTGCCTCTCTTGGTCAGTTAGTCAGGGACTTGGTTGAATAAGAAAAGGTTTGGTCGATTAGTCATTTTTATTTATGGGAAATTACACACTCGCCGGTGGTCAGTAATGGAAAATCGTAGTCACATCTGGAGGTACAATAGTAGTCATTCAATAGGCTTTATAAGAGATTCTGGGGAAACAAATGATGCACTTGTTATGGAAAAAAATGATAGGGCCGCATTTAAAATGTGCAAGGTTTTGGTATAAAAATATTTTTTTCATTATGCAGGTCTGAAAGGTGGCTATTGTACATTGCAGTGCATCAGCTTTCAAAAACCAATATGGGCTGAATCCCTAACTAGAGCAACTGTAGCTCGTCATCTCGTCCTGTAAACACCGACGGATGCAGGTGTCGTCCTGCACAACAGGGGGCAGCAGACGTCACCCATTTCTTGTTGTCACAGGACCATTGAAAAAAAAAAAATCTGTGGGTGAGAGATGAGTGGCGGTATCGCTGATGTCAGGAAACGGCGTTTTGGTTTATATTTAAAAAAAGGAGGAACCTTAACATCACACTTTCACTTCTTGATTTATTCTATGTCCACAGTTTAAGTCTACCATAATACAGGAATAACAAAATCTTGTATTCTTGTGAATCCCAAGTTAACTGTACCACATCACCAATCACACTGGCGTCGTTTGTCATATTGCTTCACAAAATCCAGACTGTTTTGCATACATCAGTGTTAGTAGAGAGAATGTTTCCTCCAATGTTTGGTTGTTGTCGTTTTTCTTTCTTTCCTTTTGGTAAAATTTTTTATTTTACAATTATCAACTCCAAAACACACAATAAATTAATAAATTAAAACACGAGCAATCTGCAAATGCCTTACAGTAGTAGCATTAAAAGTGGTTTTAAAAAATAAAAAGTGATCGCTACTGGTACAGTACGTCAACCCAGTGACAGTCCGACAGTAGATCTGAGCAGTGTTTTCAGTGTCACCCAGTCTGGCTGCCATTTAACATACTACAATTCACAATCTACTACAACACGTACACGCCTCTTCTGCTTACAACGGGTGTCTTGTCTAGATAATAAATTACACATCTATTTCACCTCAAAGACTAACAGGGAGACAGGCTCGTTTCTTCAGTTTTTTTTCTTTCCTCTTTTCGATCTTTGCCCTCCATGAATCACAGTTCACCCAGGAAGGGCTTCGCCAGTGCAACTCAAACTGCCAGCCTTCACCAACTCATGCATAGATCATAAAAAAAACAAAAAGGGAATTAAAAAACAAAAAGGAATAAAATACATGTTGTCACAAACGTAGCTTAATTTAGCCTGACCCCGTTCTCATGAATATCGCTTGCTTACACCTATCAGTAAAAAATAATGATAAAAAGAATACAAAAGCAGTAAAAAATGGTAGAAAATACATTAAGAGGTAAATCTTAATGAAATAATCAATAATACCATCTAGCACTGCCTGGCCACACTATTCAAATAGGGATTCACCCTTCAGTGGTTCCAGCCCACAGTGAAATACTGGACTTAAGTTGAACTAGAAACGTATCATTCAGTTGTCCTAAATACAATATGGCTCTTCCTTGAATAATATGGCAAAAAAAAAAAAAGGTTCTTCAAGGCAAACTTTATAGTCTCAAGTGGAATGAAAACATAAGGCAAATTAAACAAATAGAAGAGTTAAGGAAATTAAGAAAAAAAACATTCTTTCCTCAACTCTTTTTTTTTTTTTTTTTTTAGTGACTAAGATCACTGGCGTATCTTCATCGTGGCAGGTTGCCTTTGCAAGAGCAGCACAACGTTGCAATGCTGCGGTGCCCACAGTCAACAAGATGTGCTGCAAATATGTCATTCTATTAATAATTTACATAGGAAACAATTACTCTCCAGAGACCCAAGCTGCAGTGTGTGAAGACCGAAGACACAAATCAGTGACTGGTTGAATTCTGGGAAACATAAATAAGCTGTTCTCCCACCTACTCCGCTTGTGTTTACTGGGCTGGTCCCCGAACTCCGGCTTTACTTCTCCAACTCGATCGTTTCCTTGGTCGGTGCACATTTGAAATGAAATGTACATAATTGTTACCTGAAGTGAACTAGCCACTGGTGTCAAAACCTACAAAGACACACAAGGTACCTCATGTATGTCTTTGTTTTTCTTCATTCTGTACATTTGGACGCTACAGACTTTTGTACCTGCTTTGAAATAATCGGCCTGCCATCCAGCCTGGCAGCTTTTAAATATGGCATGGGCTCATACTTAATTGAAACTGAGGCAACAGTCATGCACAGTTATCATTAGGGCTTCTGACACAGGCCTCTGAATCGCTGTATTCCCCCCCCCCCTCCCTCCTCTTACCAGACATGCACTGCTAAGCTGAAATGATTGCCTGCAGTGAAAATAATCTCCTTGCTGCTTTTGCGAGACTCAGCACAAATGACAGATTGAAGTGAAAAGAGGGAGTCTGCCTGCGTGCCAAATTTGGAGTGCATCTTGGCATTCCTGAGACCAGTAAGCATACTCTCACATTATATTCAAATGGTTATCGACTCTGCTACTGTGTTAAATGACAGCAACCGGGTAAATGATTTGCTAGATGCAAAAGAAAACGTTAAGACTGTTGCAGAGGGGGGGGGGGGGGGGGGGGGGGGGGGGGGGGCGTGGGTGGCACGGCTTTGATGAAAAACCTGCCATTTATAAAGGATGGATTGATAAATAAGGATGATATACATACACGTTATCAATTGGCCATACACTGTTGTATATAACAGCCTGCATGAAGAGCTTTGGCAGGACACTTCACCTCCACGGCCTGATATCCTTCATGTTAGCAGAAGTACTGCAGAAGTAATCATCACAGAGAACAGGCATCGGATAGGTTATGGCTTTTTGTCCACACATTTCAGGCAACCAGTATTCATGGTAATGATAGCAACACGACACAGGAAATGCTTGCCCTTGGATTAGGGAATATGTTTTTTTCTTTGTCATTTTTTTGTGGGGGCGGGGTAGGGGTGCAGGTCAGTGTCAGGACTTGACCCCCTTAGCGGGCTCAGTAGACTGCCGCACATCGGTCCACTCCTGCATGGTGCTTTGCAGTGCCTGGGTCTTCTCCTTGTCGACTTGCACGTAGTCCACCTTCTCATCCGAGGTCACAGAGGATGTGGAGGGCTGCAGAATGATAAATAAGGCAGGAGTGAGATTCTGGCCTGAAGGGCCGACTGCACTGTGGTGAGACACAAGAACAATCGCTGTAGCAAATTAGAAGCGTCAGAGGGGGGCGACGCGTACCCACACGAACCCCCTGTTCATAGGCTAAACATAAAAAAAAAATTTTATACACACACACACACGCACATATATATATGTGTGTGTGTGTGTGTCTATGTGTGATCTATGCACACACACACGCGCGGATGAAAAAATGCCTTGGACAGGGTAATTTAGTCCACACAGAATCATCTGTTTACTTTTCGGTGTGGGCTGGGCGACCCGGGCTGGAAGTCCAGTGCAAGGTAGTCCACATTGCCGCACTTCCGTGGGGCCGGGCTGCTGGTGCCACTCATGGCTGGAGAGGTAGACGCTGGGTTCTGCTAATGGGGACAGGAGGGAGGTTTCACTCACACAGGCTGCAGTGCGTTCGCGTAGCATGCAAACAAAGTGAATCATTAAAACAAAGAACACAATGTGCTCGCCCGATCTGCCCTCCAGCTATTGGAACTCACCATAGCCACATAATTCTCCTCACTGTCTGCAGAGTCGGTGCTGGTGATGCTTTGTGTGGAGATGGGTCGACAGTGCTGGGAGGATATGGAGTTCATAGCAGGCCTGGAGCAAAACAAACAGGACAATGGGTGCTTTTACCTTCTGACCTCAGGCAGAAACAAAAGCACGGCACCAGTATGCCCCATCACACTCTGTGTGTGCGTTCGTGTGTTTGTGTGTGTGTTTTGTGTGTGTGATTTATCTTGAATGACTGATATGACTCACATGGGCCGTATCCAGGACATGGTGACTGGACTCTTAAATGGCAGCTCATCAATAATCCCATTGTTCTTCAAATCGAGAGGTGTTGGCTTTGCTGCGGAAAACAAGAGCAGACACTTTCAACACAAAAAGAAATGCTGTCTTTGTAATACAATATTCAGTGCTGTCTTTTCGAGCTGACGCGAAGGCAAGGATAAAGATTCAACAAAATTTCGACTCGAGATCTTTTGAGAAACGTACATTTCCTGTTAGGTTTGAGGTTGCGGTTGATGGGTGGTGGTGTGACATCGCTGAGACGGCTGGGCCTGTGACACAGCGAGGCGCTGCTCCCCTTACGGGCAGGTAACGTTGCAGAGAATCCTGGGAAGTCAAAGTGATGCGGCCCAGGGCTCATAGGGATGTAGATATTCTTAGGACTGTCAGCTAGGGCAGCGCTGAGTGGCGAGGAGCCAGGATTCATGGGCACATAGTTGTCATCCGAGTTGCCGCTGTCCGAGCGAGTCAGAGGTGCTTTGGTTCTCTGGTGCCAAAAGACAAAGGGGTCACACGACTCTCAATCTCTCTGGGCTCAATTTTACAGAAAAAAAACCAACTCAACTGGAGTAAATATGGTAGAAATACATTTTCTCCCTCCGCAGTTCGAGATTCTTTTTTTTCGTTGCACTGACAGCATCTATCTGAAGACGGAGTGCAGTTAAAGGGAGACGGTGACTCACCAAGTAGGAGCTGAACCCGTCGTTGACAGACTCCACCGACTGGCCTGAGTTGTTGAAATGGATGGGACGGTGATGGCTGTTAGTTTCAAAGGAGGAGCCTGTGGAAAGAGGCGAGGAGACAAATCAATATTTACCACCGCTATAAACTCTAAAAGGAAATAAGAAAAAAGAAAAATCCCCCTGCAGCGAAAAATAGTACAGTGCCAAGCCCACACGAGTCAAATGTGATCACGGCGATAAAGGCCGATTTAGACAAAAAAAAGAGAAGATATTTCAAGGAGTAAACTTGTGCTTCTAATGGAATAAACAGCACGTGAGTGACAATTAATTAAATGCTTCAGTGCATTATACTTAGTCTTTGCAGCACAGGTGTGGGAACAGCATGTAGCCTCACTAACAGGGGTCACAGGTCAATTCTTGCCTCTGGCTATACGAGGCCCGAGCATGGACTTTGCAAAGCGGAGAACATGGCATACTAAGAGGCCATGCATTGTGTCTGCAAGTTTTTTTTTTTTATTGCTCATCAGCCTGGAACGAAACATTCTGGAGTAGGGGCTGTATGGCTTGAATTTCATTAGTGTCTCAACAGAACAGTGTCTGCCAGACTGGCTCCTTTGTTTCTGCTCAGCTGCTGGTGTTAAATCAGTAAAGTGAGAGATAGAGGAAGAGGGAAAAGTGGGGGTGGCGGGGGGGAGGAAAAGGAAGCGCACAGTCGCCGCAGTGCCACGAGAGGATGGACTGATCGAGTCAAGGGTTTGCGTTTGAAAACAGGAAACAGGTGAAATGTGCGATTTCAAGAGATTCTGTGCGCGAGTCAACAGACGCCGTGTTTAAAGGAGCAGGCGGCATTGAGGAGGAACACGTTAGGGAAAAAAATTACCTCTGTGCAGCCTGATGTTCTCAACAGCGGGGAGAGTATTCCTGCGTGGGATAACCGACACCGCAGACGTCAACTCGCCGTTCTGGCTTCCTACCGACTGGGGACTGCCCCACTGCCCCTCTGACCCCTGGCTAGGTTTAGGGGGCCTGGGAGGGGGAGCACAGGAGGACTCAGAGCTGGAGGGCGTCAAGGCATTGTGATTCTTATCAAACGTCCGGGGGATCTGATAGAAGGAGCCGGGCGTCGTCGGAAGGTCATAATTGTCCGTCGGGCGCTCACAGTTGTGCATGGTGGCGAGGGCGTTGCAGGGCGTTTTGAAGGAGTAGACCTCCTCGTTCTCCAGCTCGGGCTCATCGAGACCGCCGTGAGCCGGCCCCTCGGAGCTGTAACCCCGCGGGAGCATGTAGCAGGCCTCCTGCGACGAGTCGTCGTGCGCTGGCAACTGGTGTTTTCCCGGCTTAGGCAGGCTGTAGAAGCCATGCAACTGGCCGCCCATGCCGTTTAGACAGTGGGAGAAGCCATGGGAGAGTTTCTGCACAGCAGAGTCACTCCCGACAAACAGATTGCTTCGTGTGGCCTGGGAGAAGCTGGCACTCCTGCAACATGGACAAAGACATATATATATATATATACTCAGTGTTTATTGTGCCCACTTTCCAACAGTGCCAACATGTTCCCTTGCAGACTGATATTTGTCTCATACCTCAACGCCACACTCACAGTGTAACTGTCCAAATGGCCACTAGATGGCACTGTAGCACTTCAGAGGAAGCTTCACCTCTGCAGCACACATAAAAAAACAAAAAAACCACCCAGCACATCTCTTCATCTGTGCTTGAGCAGCTATAAGCATAAGTGTTCAATTTCAGCATCTTTATCGTTTCTTCGAAAAGCCGATTGGTTTGCATGTTTCACAGCGTGTCGACAGGCGGAGGGCATCCACGTTAAGAGGGAGAATGCTATGACTTCCTCACAGTTTGTCAGCCTCGGATAGGCACCCCGGGGACATGCCTCATTTATGCCGGCTCCTTTTGCAGGGCCTGACCTTGAGTACAAACTACAGCAAGCCAGGCAGTTCAGAAATTTCTAGCCAGTTAGCTGAGCAATGACCCAACTTAGTTGGCAGAGATAAGATAACGAGTCATTTCGTTACGTCTGTGTCTGTGCCTCTCTCTCTCTCTTGTGAGATTTTATGCATATGTATTTGGCTACACTGCAGGCTTTGAAATGTCCAGTCTTGATAACAAATGTAACAATTTCAAATGAATAATGCATCGTTGCAATGCAATTAATATTGACAGAACGTTTCGCTGTCTCCTCAGGATTTCAATCATCAATCAATAATATTGTTCATAATATTTGCCCCCCCCCCCATCCATGCGGCTGCACGGGGGCTTTTTACATAGATTAATTCAAAACCATTTGTCATCAGACCATTTTCAATCGGACGTAAATCATACCCCGTCACCAGATGCCAGTCTTAATTAGCCGACCCACGGAGCAGACGCCTTTGAGGGAGTGACAGAGATATCTGCATAAAGCTGATGAGATGGACCGTGGGGTTTGATTTCCTGCGTTTCGGAGAGAGAGAGGTCCGGCGGCGCAGATTTATGTGCAAATCGTGTGGCTGAGCGGTCAATTCTATCCTGGGCGAGTCTAAACCTATAGGAGTGATGAATTGCAGCCGCGACCCTCATTGATCATCTACTGTACGGCCTATCTGCCGAACGGCATCATTATTACGGCTGGCTTTTGATTCCTGAAAGTGGGCATGAAGGCACCTGGAGGTGAGGCGAATGTTAATGGGGAAACTCAGCAGTGCATTTAATATAAACACGGGGTCCCTTTGTTGTAACGCTCAGCATAACTGTCAGAGTTAGCCATTCACGTCCACGTACATACGCCAACAGACCAAGTACCCATACCTCTTGACTTGTAGACATTCTGTTGTTTGAATGATTGATGGACTGATTGTTTAAACACTAGTCTGCTTTATGGCAAACTTTAGATTTCTAGGGTTTTAAGCATTAATGATTCAAGTATCAAGATTCAAGATGTTTATTGTGACGCGGGTTAATGCGATGAAATACTCTTTTCCCCCCTGCGATTTATTACATTGGAGTAACCAAAAGGCAACATTTGGATGTGGTTATTTATTTTCTTGAAATAACTGTCAACATTGCAAAATTACATACTCTGTGTTAGAGAATTAAATCTGTATTTCCTTTTTTCAAATGAATTTAAAAAATCGAATATTCTTCAATCGGAGAACTTGTAAAACAAATACAACACAATCTACACACACGCACACGCACACACCCGTAACAGTGGTTCTAACCCTTAGGGGCTTCTGAGCTGAGGAAGCCCCATAAACCTGTATGTTGACCTGCATTAACGGATAACAGGAAACTGACACAGGACGCTCGAGGGTCGTGACCTTTACCTTGCACCCTCTGTCTTCCTGCTCATGCACTGGTGGAGGAGGAGGTAGTCCTGCGGCGCACTATTGGACAAGGAACCGTGGTGCGTGTGGCGCACAGGCACGTCGAAGGTGAAGAGGACTGGCTGGCTGGAGTGGATGGGGGCGGAGGACTTGCGCTCTCCAGTCAGAGGGGCCATGGAGCTGGTGACATCTGCTCCGCCAGAACGTGGCATATGCTGTAACCTGCCATCTGCAGACAGGAGAAATTCAAGTTATTGATTGCTTAAGCCACAGGAGCAGCAGGCTTGCTTTAAGAAATGAAAAGACCTATTCTACAGATGGGGCATGCTGTACATTCCTATGCAACAGAAAAGTAACTGTAAGCCAAGTAATCACTTAAATATTTCCCCCTTTGTTGTCACGATCCGTGAAGCCAAAGTGTGTAAGGGGCTTTAAGCCTTTACATGACCTTGCTTTGCATGGAGTCTTGTGTTCAGGAGCTTTCAGTCTGCTGTCTAATCAATAGAGAGGACGGATCTGTCTCAGGGGAGGAGAGAAAACAGAATCCTTCTGCTCTTTTTCGGGCTGCAGGGTGAGTGATCCAAAGGCACATGAGCCACGTTATTCCTTTTTGACCAGGGTCATTGTGCTTTGTTTGAGTTTTATTGAGCTCATCATTGTTTTGCACAACAGCACTGTGAGACCAACATGGTCCTACAGTCTTCAGAACTGCATCGATCCCTGCAGGGATATTGCTTCGTTACAATTGCACAACATGCAGTTGGGAAAAAGCCAAAGTAAATAAGTAAAAAATAATGTAAAATGGTAACAGTAATAAATATATTAGCAAGTGAATAGAAAACTTGTAGAAATGCAAATGTGCAAGAAGTAAAGTGCATCTAATTGTTGCTGTACAACATCGCTGAAATCTTCAAATTATGGGCTACAAAGGAAAAGCATATCTAAAATGGGGCTCCTGCACACAGACTGGGCAGGAGGCCAAGATGAGGGGGCGCACACCGAGCTGTAGGAGAGTGGGCGGCCCACTGATCCATCGACCCGTGGTGCTGTGTGCAATACTAGATGATGGCAGAAAGGCAAAAAAACAAAAAACTATTCTGCAGAATCGAAGCTCTCTCTCTTCCACTGTTCAGCAACGGTTTTGCACGAGAACATGTGTATAATGCAGCTCCAAATTACCACTTTTATCATCAATTAATCTCAATCTAAAGCTCAGCACAATTTTACACGAGATTGATACCCAAAAAATGGCATGTTTGGTCTGACAAACAAAGCACAACCCAAAGACACGAGGATAAAAACCTGAGAGAATCTGTAAATCTTCCCATTTTAGAAGCTGGAGAACATTTAACCGATAATCAAAAGCTGTTCTGTCAATGAACGACTCCAGCTGTAATTTAAATCCTTAGTGAACTTTTTTCCCCCCCTTACTGACGCATCATTTCCCCCCGTCTTACATCATTGTCCCTCTCCTTTATCAGGCCTTTACAAAGCATGTTATGGAAGAAGAAGAGGCCTTTTAAGAAGAGGGCAGTGCTCCGTGAGTCATGGTGAGAGCTGACCATACAGGGGGACCGCAGCCACGGTGATAAACAGAAAACACACACATGTGGTGGTGTGTGAGCATTTGTGTTTGCATGTGGAGTGGTTGGAGGGCGGGGGGGGGGGTTTGATTCTGGAGCCCAGTTAGCTAAATGAGGTCACTTCCATGCCGGGGGGGAAAAAAAGGCCTCTGCTGTGGGGTCTTCAGGCCAGTGGACATCAGTGAGATGCCCCAGCCCAGAGCCACACAGGCAGGGAGCACCCCCCCCTCCCTCCCTCCCTCCCTCCGAACGATCCTCAATTACACCATTGTTCTGAGTGATTCCACTCTCCCTAGGCTGTTTAGGCATCATCTCCTTTCCCCACAAAAAGCTTTGTAAAAGCTTTCATCCAGTGCGGCGAGCACTAGGCCCACTAACATGGGTAGATATATTGATTTATTGCAGAAAGTCCGTTCCTCCAACGTGCCAATGTGCAGCGCTGCATGGAAAAAACACCATCGGGCTGGATGACTTCAATGCAGAGAAGACAAAAATTCAAAAGCAAAACTGAATCGGGTTAATTTTCTCTCGTGTGCGCGCACACACGCACAGAAGAGACTGCCTTCCTGTGCGCCCTAAATAATTTTTGATTAACTGCCGCATATGACATGAAATGAAAGACGACTGGTCCGGTCTCCTGATGGAGTAGCCTACATGGTTCATCACTGACACTAATGGGTCTGATGATGTATGTTACCACTGGGAAGCAATTCCATCAAGTCGGTGGAACCACAACACAGAAATAGCGGAAAGAGCAGAAAACAAAGACACTGAAACCTTCCCCGAGTTGCTTCCCGTAACATCGCCTCCACACTGTGACACTTGCAGTAATGTAAGGTGTGACAAATCTGGGAGGGACGGGCACCACGTAACAAAACGGCCAGCCATATTTTCTTTCCGTCCGAGCTACAAGCTTGATGTGATTTGAAAAAACAGTTTTCTCCACAACTAATAGCTGAAACCTCGACATCAAACAAAGCACTTAACAGAGACAAAGAGTTGTTCCCAGGATATTCCTCAGCTTGAAACAAACATCAGGCCAGCAATACTTTAAAAGACCTTTCTGGTCGGTGAACGGCATATGGCTCTTCTGGGTCAAAGAGACCCTAAGTTCACTAGCAATCTTCCAATTATGCGCTATAATACATCACCTACTGTCTCATCTGCTCTCTGACCATAATCTAATAGAAGCAGGCTGGCTGGTCTCAGGGGGCCAAAATTAGAACCCTGCTAGATCACTAAGAACAAGAACATCTTTGTAGGGTGCTCATTTCCTTTCGGCCGAAAAGGACATATGATAATCTAATCTGAGTAGAGATATAAAAATAGAAGATGCCACTGACCTATTGAATTGAAAGTGTGTCTGATGAAACATTTTTCTCAACACACCACGTTGCACGCTTTTCATCGGCACTGCAAATCATCCCCTGAAATATTCCGTAAAAGATAATCATCTTAAGGTACGCGCAGTCCACCTGCCTTCAATTTGAGTGCTAGAAAAATGTAATTTCCTTAATGGTTCCATAAGAGATTGTATTTAGGAATTATAGCCCCTGGGGTGACACAGCTACTTACCCACAGCCTATTGCCTGACTCACGGGTCAGGTTTGATCCCCCTCACGCTTCCGTCACAGTGCCCTTGAAAAAAGGAATTTACCTAGAAAAAAACCCAAACTAGTTTCTTTTCTGCACATATTCTAAAGTATAATTGTACAGTATTTGCTGTGTCCTACTTGGAACACCGCTTCCCAGGAGGCCACACAGTGGATCCATTTGCATGTGTGGTTAGAGGGGGTTGGGAGCTTTCAATGAGACTGACATAACTGGATGAAGGCGCTGCTAGCTGAGGCAAAGACGGGTGAGGTAGGAACCGAGGAGGGCCGCTTGCACTGTGGCATCCACGGGAAGAGGGAAAATGGCATCCTGGCTCTGCGGGAGTTGACAAAGAGACATGTCTGATTCATCCTGGCTCAGAAGAAAATCAGGCAGAGCAGACCCTGATCACATTGCTTCCCTGTGCCCGCTTGCTCCGCCGCGTCATGTGGGCACCACCCCTTGGCCACACTTTTCGATTTTCGACACCCAAAAAGGCTCAAGCTCGTCATGGCCAGTGAATCATAAGAGTTTTGCAACATCTAAAACAATGGCTCATTTAAAAAAAACAACGCCATGATCTCACTTCTCCAAGGTGGGTGGGTAAACACTTTGGCTGCGAAACAGCAGTGAGGACGCGAGACGCAAGATGAAAAGTTGAGGCAATTTGTGGTGGAGGTGGATGAGTGTCAGTTTTCATCCCGTCATCGAGAGAAATGCATGACTTATCTGGGAAGGGCTGCGCCGCGGCTCGCGGCCCAACCAAGCCCAAACACAAAGGAATAAATTGCTCTGACAATACGGTGCATTACAGAATGGGAACAAGCCGGGTCCAGGAACACAGAAGTCGTGACGTGAAGGATGCGCAGTGTGATACTTGTGTATGCTCTCAGCTGAATTACACACTGGAGTAATTCAAAGTGCTGCATGTCATAACCATGTCGGCAAATTGGAGTAAAAGTGTCATCGCGTTAAGAGTGTACGTTTCTGTGTCTTTTTTCAGGATGCCGAATGCCCTGCACGTTTTTGAAATACTGTAGAAATGTAGCCACCATGTAGATCTGTGAACAGTGGCCCGCATAAACCTGTTTGCATTTAATAAGTTGCATGGATTTATCCGCGAGCTCTGCTGTTTCACTTACTGTGTATGTCTGCTACACACTACCAGCTCACCAATTACAGCAGATGTAATACAGCGTACAGTCATACAGAGGTGGGAGGCCCATCTGTATGACAGAAAGCAGATTAGACTCCATATTGTTGATTATAAAAGGAAGAGTATGACAGGTATCTAAAAGAAAAAAATCCCGTTCCAAAATATTCCATTGGCAGTTTCAATGCGACCGCAGGTTGATTGATGTTCGCCTCTGGCGTATCCTCAGTTTACAGTGATCGGTTTTTCCACCGATTGTTACCTGTCACTCGAAGGATCGGGCTGATGCCAACTTCAATCGGAAAATGACTTCACGTACAACCAGAATTTGCTAACCCTATATCCACAAAGATTATGACTCCAGATATTCTAGGGTGAACAAGCATTGAGGGAAAAGACAAATGCGGAGAAACAGTGATCCACGTTTGGGGAATTTGGACAAAATAAATAGATGAATAAATAAATAAATAACTATGCCTGATTTCATAACATTATGCAACTGCTTGCATGTTATTGATTTTTAAATTTTTTCTAAAATGTTACATTTAATGATATCCTTGTCTAGTCAGGGAAGGTTTATGTGTTGCCAGTACCGGTCATATTTTAACTGACACTTCTAAGGCACAGCCACTGCCGTAGAGAAAAACAAACGCAGACAACAGCTTTACTGTCTTTCAAGCAAGTTCCTCTTTAATCATTGCCGGTGCTGGCGCCAAGTACAAATGTGTTCCTTTTCCTTTTGTCAGCATGAGCAAACAGGAATGCTTTGAGATGACTTTTTTTTTTCTTCAACAGAAACATTTATTTATTTTTTATTCTGGAAACTGGCAACGCCAGTGAGATGGAAAATCCACGATTACCATGAAGCTGATTTCTTTCGCCAAGAAGACATTTCTAAGCCCTTCTGAGAGCTGCGGTTGCAGTCAACAAGTTATCAATCAGGCTTTCTCAAAGTGAACGCCCTCTGAAGTGTTATATTCCAATAACGCTAAATCGCTTTTCAAAACGACTGACACCGTAGGAGTGCTGACGAGTAAAAACCTCGCCCCTCAGTCGAGCTCATCCGCGTGTCTGCGCTCAAACAGCCAGGAGTGGGCCGAACAAAGCCCCTGATTGACGAGATGATGTTCCATTCATTAGATTGCGCTCGGGGGTGGGTCTCCCTGGGTGCAGACACACGCCACACACCCGGCCATCAGTATCTGATAACAACAGATTGTGAGAGCTAGAGACACACTATAACTCGGTGCAATACATGTGTCGGACAATCAGAGGTGCTGTGCCCAATTCAACCAATGTGCATGTTCAATTATCCAGCGAGCGACAACCACAGCTGCACTTGCATGGATCTATTCATCATTTGATGAGTTCAAGTGTTTGTTTTGTTTGTTTGTTTTTTTTTACAAAAAACGGACAGAAGCCTCACTCCGCTTTCTTGGATGATTTCCGACGACGGGTGGTGCACAGCGCACTCTCATGTCTCTGGTTTCCAGCCGTCCTTCAGACGCTGCCAGTGGGTTTTAACGGGATGCGGAGCAGTGGCAGCAAACAGCGGACCATCCTCAGACAGCTCTGTGGCAGCAGAAACCTGACCCCCCCCCCCCCCTCGCTGCCACGCAGCCTCATTATTTCAACAAAAATCGATGCAGACAAAGGGCAATTTGGGCGGGGAGAAGGCAGACGCGCATGTGCGCCGATCGCGAGACGTCAAAAGAGAGGGGACGCGATCGCCTGCGCCTGGTTGCAAATGTTTAACACAGACACTAGTTGAGACATAGTGGAAGATAGACTGAGAGAGAGAGACAGAGAGACAGAGAGAGAGAGAGAGAGAGAGAGAGTCGTGTACCACCGAAGTGTCACGTGACGCCCTTTCCCAACTTTGCCAACTCCGGCTCACAAAAAGGTGAAATTCAGACCAAGATGCTGATATCTCAACACAATTCCCCGCGACACATACATTTCACCACTCCTTAATTCACCGTACTGTGCCGCTTAGCCGAGTGAAATCACTTCAGACTTCAAGCCGCAGCCACATTAGGTCAACGAATACGACATTGTGTACATTGTGTACAGTGTGAAACACCGGGGCTGCAGAGCGCCATGCACGTAAATCTCCGACACGCAGGCTGATGGGTCTGGCGTATGCTCACACCTTCTGTCTGGTTCAAACATCCTCGCCGCATAACTCGGTATTTGTGCTTCCTCTGTTTGTCAGTTCGTGTAATCCAAACCAGGTCTGTTTTCCTTCAGAGAGGTAACTCCCAGGCTGTTGGGTGACACGCCGGGCTCAAATCTGCAGCTGTCAGCCTGGAGGAAATACCCACAACGTATCTTTACTGCTAAGAGAGGTGTGTGTGTGTGTGTGTGTGTGTGTGTGTGTGTGGGAACACTCGTCCTCTGTTAATTCCAAGTAACAGCCATACGTCAGAGTCACTTATTCAAGGTGTAATTACCGAACCCACAGATAAGACATATAGCTGATAAAAGCGCTGCGTGTTAAACAACCCGTTAATGTGTTGCGGGGGTTTAGCGGTGGCCCTCAGCTTCCACGAGTGTTACGGTACACGTTCGCAAGAGGCGAAGATAGGGGACGTTGCGGGAGGAATACTAATGCAGACAGGAAGCCATCGGGTTGTGTCGGGCCCGCACTCATCTGGCATGCTCTACTTCTCTCGCTGACACGCGCTCAGTGACATCAACTTTAGCACCAGTGCACCTTTATTATCATTGACAGGCAGTTTGTGCCGGGAGCATTGGGCTAAAGCACGTTTCAAATGTGCTGAGAGTTACCACACGGCAAAGACTGTGTTGTGGGTGGAAAAGGAATCGGTTGCCATGTGACTGCGGTAACCAGGAAGCTTTCTTTGTTTTTCTTAAAAATGTACACCGCTCTCATGAATTCCTCACGCACGGCACGCTCCCACGTAGATTATTACTTTTTTTGGTTCATCATTCATCAGCAGTCGACTAATGTCAGGTCCGAACTTCCTGCATCTTAGATGTGGTATAAATGATAGTATCCATACGAAGCTGCGTACAGACATGCGCCCAAGCACAGACATTTTCCTGGTATCTTTAGGAGGGGCTGTATGTGAGGGGGCAGAGGGCCACCGATGTTGCCCCGCACATTTCCCGGGACTTTTCCTGCCAGCACCCCATGAAAATGTCTTCGCCCAATTTTCCAGACATATTTTCCAGAGTTCATATCTGGAAACACACAAGACTGATCCTTATTCAAATTGAGGGTCTAGATAGAAAAAAGAAAAAGATAAAAACAAACAAACAAACATATAAAACACTATCTAGTAGGGCAGTGTTTTAAAAGGAGGTTTGCATTTATTTTCCAATGTCACGCCCGCGAGTTATTCCGAGGAAGCGAAGGACGGATCTGCACACAGTATGAGTCAACAACGTATTCCTTGGAAAAGCCCATCGTGCAAAGTGTGTTGACTGATCTTGAGGTGTGCGCACGTGTTCCTGTTGAAGATGGAGGGAGTAGGAAAAGGGCCCGAGGGAACGAACGCGCTCCGAACGGCCTTGCTGACCAGCTCAGCATCCGCGGCCGCTTCTCTCAGTGAACTCTGTGGCCTCTATGACAGCGGTCACGACGTAACGGGGGATCGGCGGCGGAATGAGCAGCAACGCCCTCGGAGTGAAAAAAAGAACAATTCCATCGCCCTGGGATATCCAGTCCTCAATTTCAACATGCACACGTGGAGACGTTAAAACGACTCCAGCTACTAGAGACCCCTGAAGAGTGTGTAACGGTCTGGGTCCGTGTCTCTGGGTGAGGGGAGCTCTTGAGCGACACGCGTCTGGGGTTTCCACAGTGCTCGTCGTTTATTAACTTATTGAACACATCAACCCCACGAAGCTACTATTTTATCACACATGGGCGAACTCGTGGCCACGCGTGAACTCTTAACGTTACATTTGAGTTGAGAGGCAAAGAGAGAAAACAGGAGCTTGGCAGCAGGCCGCCGCCCACAGCGGGGGCCTGCGCCGTCCAGTGACGCTGCTCCCCCTCGTGACTCAACAACCCAGTATGTCTTAAAGGCACAGTTCACGGTTTCAACGGTTACGATCGCTATAAGATCAGGGGAAGGCCTTTTGTTTTTTTTTTAAAGGAGTACCATCAACAATGTTCCTCCAAAACATTTTCATGGCTGTCTGAGGCACCTAATCGCCCGGAGAGTGCGTTAGTTTCGGTCGGCGGCGATCATCAAACACTAGTCAAATTCACATAATTTGTGTCAGGAGGCTGTAATTTTCAGAGAAACCCTGGAAATTACGGCCCGCTGGCACAAGTAGGGTGAGAATTCCGATTGTGTGCGGAAGGCGCACGCGGCCAGCGGTTTTTCAGAGAATAAGCGAGCACAGGGAGGGATTGCTGACTTCTGAAAGTAGAGTGTAGAGTATGAAAATTGCATTTGGACGCACGCAGAGAGCGCGCCCCCAGTGTCTGACGAGGGTTTCTCAGAAACGGCAACTTAGCATTTCAGTGAAAACAGGGGTAACATGACCGATTGGGCCCGGTGTGGTGTTTACACTAGGGGGACCACCATCACTAATGCAGCTGTCATGACATAAACCCTCTCACTCCCCCAAAACACTCTCCCGGGCCACACCCTGCTGGCTGCAGTTGACACACTTTGAGATGCCTGCCTAACTATCCAACTTGGACCTGGGGGATCCCCTTAATGATGTGAACATTATTACTATACATTGTGCTCTCCGCAGCTGTTTTTTTTTTAAATTATTATTTTTTTTTTATTCCACACCTGGACATATTGCATGTCACAGATGATCGCCCATGTGCACAAAGATTAACGTCCGCCAGCTGCCAGATGGTGAAAAAAACAATAGCATGCGTTGCAATCCGGATGAGCAGAAATGAGAAAGGGCGAAGGAGCTTTTTCACTCCCTGATGAAACATGCACTATACTGAATGTCTGCTGTCAATCTCTTCGTATGTGATTACATAAACATTGGTCATTCTAGTCGTTTTGTTTTTACTGTCACGAGATCCTAGCAGGGTGCAGTTAACTAAGGACAATCTATGGCTTGAGGGTGAAAGGACAGCTCTACTCCCGAAGGAATTTTACATATGAACACCACTGCATAAAAATACTATGGCTAGTGTGCCCTTGTCTTATCTGATGCTTCTTTTTTTATCATTGGTAGCTCCAGTGGGAACAAGCCCATCTCATAGACAAAACACCCCCCTGGATTTAAAATGGAACCAAATCCAGAATATGAATTTCCATCACCCTGAATAAACCTTCTATAAAAACAAATTAAGAAAAAAATCAATTACACTGTCAGACACTGTGTCTATTTATTTGGCATTAATGTTCCTATTCCACTCTCTCAAATAAAAAAAGAGAGAAAAAAAAAACAAGATCACCAATGGAATCATGTGGCCAGGCCTCTGCTGCTGAATTTTTTTTGTTGTTGTGAGAACTAAGATGCACCCTAGTCAAAATAACTTGAGAAAGCAAAGCAGGCATTTTGTTTTGTATACACACATAATATACTGTACACAGTGTGCTGGACACAGTACACAGTTTCCATCACTTATTATCACTTCTGTGATTCTCTAGGCTAATTCCTTTAAATGTAAAAACTTAAGAGAATCACCGCAGGCCAAAGGCAGATCTATAAGCTGACCAGAAAGGAAGGAAGAAAGAAAGAGACGATTAACAAATGACACAACTACTAGTGTGGGCAAGTGTAAAGGCAGAGATAGAGAAGAGATAAACGGAAACAGTGGCAGGGCGATGGCGCGTGGAGGACAGGTCAGGGTTCCCTACCGTGGCTGTCATCCGACTGGTTGAACCCACACAGCTGGCAGATGGAGCGGACCCACTTGTTCATCTCCTCCTCGGTCTCGGCAACGAGATAAAAGGTGCGGTCCGAGGTCTTGATGTCAAACACGAAGCTGTCCTGGAACTCCTTCCTCTTGAAGGTCAGGCCCGCGTCCACCTGCTCGCAGCAGTGCAGGTCGATGACCCGGATGGGTTTCTTGGAGTGGTCATTCTTGTAGTACTCGAGGACATCAGGGTCGCCGCTCATGCGGCCGCTGCGAAGTATGAACCAGCGCTTCTTCCATGCCTGGGAAATGAAAGATTAAGACGAAAGGTCAGAACATGGCAATAGCACGCCGAACATTTTTAAACGATAAACAATTCTGAAGACTCGGTTTGACGTCTCTCACTGTGTGCAATGCGGAACGTTGCAGCGGCAACGCAGTCAACAGCTGGCCTTCGGTTGTGGTGCAAACTGTTGATCGAACAGACTTCAGGGAAACAGTACAGTAAGTCGGCTCACTCGAGCAGCTTGCTTTGCTTTAGCACGCATTGCGGCCGTGTGTGTGGTTTGTGTGTGTGCTCGTCGGGAGGCTGCGGGAGGGAAGGAGGCAGCAGGTGTTTGCTCCCTGCCAACGTATTTCCTGTGCTGATATCCCTCCACGAGCAGGAGAGAGAAGCAACTTTATTACCAGAATGAAGGCCTCCCTCCACTCCGCTTCCTGAGAGCACTGGCGAAAGATGCTGCTCTGGTCCAGCCAAACCGTGCTACGTCTGCATATGACTGCGTCACTGCAGCCGAGGGCGTAAATGGTCTCAACCGAAATGAAAGTGCAGCGGAAGTGCACGATCCCATAATGCGCGCGGTCGCGGTTTAAGAACGGGGAAAACATTCAAATGCAACATGTTGATCTCACACCAATAACACCATTGTTGGATTTGTCAACCGGGGAAGCACAAAGGAAAGAACAGTGGCCTTGATCACAACACCTCCATACGTTTTTTCCCAGTGGCCGACTTAAAGGGACTCTGTGTTCTCTGTGCTCGGGGACAAAAGAGGAAGATAGACCAGGAAGGGAAAGGGGGAGTAAAGGGGGAGTGGGGGGGGGGGCTTTTGGACATCTGCCAGTGATGCACTTCCGCCAGGCAATGTCTCTCACATGCAGGCTGCTGACACACAGGATCCTGCAGGCCCCCCCTCTCTCCCTCCATCAACACAGACACTGCCGCAAGGCTAACTGCACCCCACCCCCCGAAAACACACACACACACACACACACACACACACACACACACACACACACACACACACACACACACACACACACACACACACACACACACACACACACACACACACACACACACACACACACACACACACACACACACACACACACACACACACACTTGCACCACACTGATGCACGGAGATGGCCATTCTGTTCAAGAGAGGTGTTCCTCTGGAAATATGTGATTTTTTTCTTCTTCTCATAAGCTCTTAAAGTAATGATGGCTGAGTTGGCGATTATGGTATTATGGTAATTGTGCATACAGGCTACCAACGCAATAACTTCTGTCTGGGATGTCTGTTTTGAAAAAAGGCCTCTTCCAAGGTTTTCCGACTTGGCAGACATTTTGATATGCATTCAGCTCCTTGGGTCGTTGATGTGCTGTTTCTGTGTCAATAAAATCGATCAAAGTGTTTAGCGGTGCTACAGGAGGGCACTATTCTTAGTTTCAGCCATGCAGGTTTTCACAATGCTAAGAATGGGGAATCGGGTTTAAATCTACAATCTTCAATTCACAAAAACTACAAAAATGTACAGTTTCAGCACCTTGCATTATAATTGACTGTACATTGTAGCTTTAAGCATGTTACCTGCCAAATTCTATGCAAGAAAATATCAATAAAGATGTTATACAGTGGTGATTATGTGACTGTGACATACTTATTTTGAGATTATATTCTTTGTTTCTGTTGTTTGTGTTATTTTCACATGTTGGCAGTTTTGTTTGCCTTCCCCCTGAAAAGTCAACACAGCTAAGAAGAAGCAGTGACACATTTTCTTTTCTTTTTTCCAGAAAGTACAGTTTTTGATCTTATCTTCCACGTGTAGCTGAAGATAGCTGTACTTTGGGGGTATTTTCATTTCATTTTTCTGTCAGACTGATGCACCGATAAAAGCCAGAGGCCCCATGGCCTTAATGGAGTCGAGTCCCTCTGCTGTAAACATCCTAGAAAAAAAAGGGCGGGCAAAATAATAGTTTTTTTTTCTTCTTCTTGTTAATCAGCACTATCTGAGGATCTCTGCAGTTGTGTGAAAACTACGTACCAGGTCGATCCTTAGTATGGAGGAGATTGTTATGAGTGTTCACTAGGGCAGAGTTATACTGGTGAAGGGTGTGGAAAGATAGATTCCAAGAAGAAGTCTTACTCCTCAACTTTCCGCCTAAAGGATTCCACTGGAGTGTGAAAGGTCCTTAAGAATAAGAGTACAGCACAGTACAGTAGTCACACTACTCCACGTCCACATGGCTCTTTGGTTTCGTGCCATCACACTAGTGACTGTAGGGACACTCACTTTAACTCTTGCAAACCCCATTTAAATATCATTGCCTTTTCTGGAAGGAGAGAGCATCAGTTAATTGAGACCTGGAGTGCTGCCCAGTTTTCGCGAGGTCAGTGTGACCCAGCTGGGTTATTCCCGGCATCCTTCAGCTGCAGCCAGCATATACTAACCCAAGACGGCAACAGCTCTCAACCAAGGAGGGAAGACAACTCATCTAGAGGGCCTGATCGGACTAAAAATAGAAGGGCTATTTCCACAGGAAGTAGCAGTTGCTGCCTAATTTCGAGAACCAAAATGAATTCATTTCATTTATTTGCTTTCCCTCCGTCACACATTTCCGAATAACATAAGATGAAGGAAAACATCTACAGAGCATTTTCAATTTCACAACCGCCGGGGCAGGGTTTTTTTTCTCTCTCTCTCTCTCTCATGAACTTTTTTTCTTTCAGATTTGAACAAACTTCCCCGGTGAGGTAAATCATGGGGGAGGAGGACACAGCGAAATGAGCCAACCCACCCACCGCCTGTCCTACAGAGCATGTCTAAGCCCATCGATCATTGTCTGAGCACTGGGAAGCTGAAAAACTAGGCTGAACTCTCCCAGCTCTCCAACTTCCCCCCTCCCCCTCATGGCTCTCATTTAAACTACATCATCGAGCCTAGACACACTGCCCTTGTTATCAACTGGACTGGACAGTCCACTTGATCACCGGGAGACTTTGCTATTCACACCCTAGACTAAAACAATATCAACGAGTTCTGTTATTGTCCTTAGAAATATACTGTAAACTACATGGGACATGTCAGTGTCACTCTGGTGTACTGACATCTATTCATTAAAGGGGCAGTGAGCGATTTTGGAAAGAAAGCTCGTCTCTGTCTTCGTTGTTGTTGTTATTTTTACTACTCTGACCGGGCCGCGTACCCGCGATCTCGGGTGTGGGTTGCCGACGCCCTGACCATAGGCCAAAACCGCGGAGCTGCCACCCGCTAGCACGTCTCTTAAGGTGTCGACGAGCGATGTGTACAAACTGCACCCGCAGTGTTGTGTGGTGCGGTCCGCACCATTTTTTTGTTTGTTATTGTTTTCCATTTACAGAGTAAGGGCTGAGTGGACAAAACACAGATTTGTTTTCCCTCGCTGCACACACAGAACCGACAGCTAACGGACGGTGAGGTAATATTCTCAGATTCTTAGAAACTTGTATTGCTTTTAGAATGGCTAACTGCCCCTTTAAGTTCTGCATTTAATGTGCATTCTTTTTCACAAGTGAGATAAAAGTCACATTAAGGTCAAATCTAAGCAGAAAAGAAAACTTACACGACAGCATTGAGCACAAAACAAAGATAAAGGTCTTCAAGTACGAAGAAGAAGGGCGGACATCCGCTTATGCGAACGTCCAGCATTCTAGTCCCTTCAGTCTTACTCGGTCATAAAAGCTTCACCATCCCTTGTCCCAACATTCTCCTGTTCGTCCTGTGCCGATGGCGGCCACGCTACAGACACCGAGAGGCCGGCGCAGTGCAAAGGATAACGCACGGCTGCGTCTATTTTAGATGACCGGGAATGAAAACATAACAAAACTGCACCAAACAAAATCTTCTGAGCGAGTTCTTGTATTTTCTTTTTTGGCGTCTAAAAATAGGATCAAAACTAGTTTGTCTGGCCAATTCCTTTTGTTTCTCCGCATGTTGATAAGTAGACATGCTCCGCTCTATTTCTGGCGGTCGGCAAAACAATGATAACTGTGGGAAAACAAACAAATTCATACAAAAGCTCTCGGTTTACAGGAATAATACCAAAAAAGGGATACAAATCGTCTGGGATGTGTTGATAGTCTGCCGAGGCAGCTCATTGTCACTGCGATCATTTGTTGTATTTGCGCATATCTAATACAACACTGTAAAAAAACATCGCTGAACACAACTTATCACTCTGCTGCTCTAATGAACTCAGAGATGCTTGTGGCCTCACCAATAATCCAAGGTGTGCCATTTACAGCAATAGAGCAGTACGTAGTGTGTGTGTGTGTGTGTGTGTGTGTATGTGTGTGTGTGTGTGTGTGTGTGTGTGTGTGGCAGTAGGCTGTGTCAACAGGCTTGCAGATAAGCATCAGTCAACATGTTTTTAAATGTGCATGAGCAAACACACTAAACACGCCTGTTATCCACATTAAAAGGTTAGAATAGCCTTGTTTACCTGTCCTTCTATTAAACCAGGAGTGGACAGCAGGTTGTTGTCTTTGTTGGCTTACTCTGCTCTACCTGCTGCTGCAGTACACACGCACACGCACACGCGCACACACACACACGCGCGCGCACACACACACACACACGCACGCACGCACACACACCACGCAGCTGCACAAACAGCGCTCTCATCTATTACCAGCTTTTGTAAAGGTCATGTGCTGCGGCACAGCGATTTTTTTTACCTCACATGACTTTAAAGGCTCGGCTACATTCGAGCTGGACACCTCGTTCGGCCGAGCGACGGCACATCAGCTATCAAAATTCATCTTGAATTTTAATATATTAAAAACTTTGTAATCTTACTTGAATGGTTATATAATAAACAGTATTATGAGTGATTCTACAAGAACAAAAAACTGCTCATATGTCTTTGAATAAAAGACAAAACTAAGGACTGAATAAGGACTAAAATAAATCATCCCTCCCACATATATTCTGTGTGGTCGCTGTTTCCAGGCTTCTCTAAGTCAGTGAAGAACAAAAGAGGAATATTTAGCACATCAGCAATTTCCTTTTTCTTTTCCATTCTGGTATCTGAATAACGCTTGAATTTCATCTTTCGAGAAGACCACTCTCAACAAAAAACAGAGCAGCAGTGAATCCACTTTGCAATGCATAAATTATAAAGGCGGGACCTGCCGAAGCACTCATCCTGGTTAATGTTGCTGCATGGGGAGGGACAAAGCCGGACGGACGACGATGACAGAGCCCTGATTATCTCGTCCAAATCAATAGCGGGTCACGCGTCAGTCCTCGTGGCAGAAACAGATGTGAGTTTCGGCAAGTGGGGGAATGCAGTCCGGTTACATTTGATGAATAGCGCCTGGACATTTACACAGCACAGACGCACCTTTCAAATTCAGACATTCAAATTCCTTTCACTGTCGTCCGGGGCGAGCGTGCGGCGTGCCGGGACTGGGCCCACTGGCCAAACTGAAACGGCGAGTGAGGGGTGTTGTTCGTCGGACAAAACATGGAGATATGGAGCTGCATAGGTCACTAAATATAGTCCAGTCATTATTTAGCCCTTGACAATCAAAACATTAGCAGTGGATCACCTTATATACTGCAGAAAATAGAAATGCAATTCTGTGGGAAACAGTTAATGTTACAGTTGGCTGATACAAACCACAGATGGACATGAGAGAGCACGGACACGTTCCTTTGGACGTCTCACAGTTTACACAGCACTCCACATCCCGGCCCTGATTGGGATGATAAGCAGACAGCTGTCCCACAAAAAGTTTACAATGTGCATTTCTGGAGCATTTCCTATAACTTCAGGTCGCAAACAAACCAGGCGAGCAACTGCATGTGCCAACGGCGTGTGGCCATTTTGCATTTTTTTTAAGCAAGTCCGGCCGTTTATCTGTCCCTAAGTGGTGAGGAGATCCAGATGCTCCGCGGTTAGTCGTGGCTCAGTCCCATCCGCGGACCCCGAGAAGTAAACATGAAGAGATGTTAAACAGAGTCGCTGATGGAACCAAACTGCAGGCGTTAGGGTCCAACGGATGCATTAGAGCACCACTGCAACTCAAATCAAACGGGTCGGGTTTCAAAAGACTGACCTTGAAAGGCCGGCAGCTGCAAGACCTAACGCATGCACATAGCAAACAGGACCATCATTTCTTGTGAGTTGGTAAAAATAATAAAAAAAAGGTGGGACACTTTCCTTTCGAGCAAACATGTCAGCTTTGAAACCCATTTAGTGCACGTCGAGCAGAGCCTGATGTGATTTGGTTTTCATGATATTGCAGCAAATGTGATTCCACATTCTACATGTCCGACGATGATGAGAGAGGGATGCTGCATCTGGAACCTGCAGACCTCATTCACTCCCTTTCACTCGGGCTACGATCTGCAAAATCTGCACGATATCCTTTAAAAAACAAACGGAAAACAACTCTTCAAAAGCTCCCAGTGGATATAATCAGCCTCAATTTGCAGTTGAACACTTCCATCATTGGGGAAAATTAGTAATCTCTCGCCGTGTCTCCTTATCAGCAGAAAGGCACGGGCTTATTTAGCGCGAGCCCGCCCCGACCGACAGTCTGACTAATGGGGAGCATTATATTCAATCAGAACTCTTTGTGTCACTTCCCCCTGCCTCCGCCATCTGCTGCTGCTCATACACATCTGGGTGCGGAGGGCGTGCCGTGAGCTCCTCCCGCTCTCTCGGTTGTGATCCCTTCCAAGGTGGTTTCAGATGCACAGATAAAATGGACAATCAAAAACAAGGGGGGAACCACAAAGTAAAAAACATATACATTCAAGCGGAGTAGCTGACCTAGGCACATTCATTTGTTGCACCTTCACAGCGAGTGTGTGGTATCTCTCCTCACACAGCCGTGTGCACTAGGGGGTCCACCGATATGGCTTTTTCCGGGCCGATACCGATACCGATTATTACTGATCTAAGAGACCGATAACCGATATTTGAAACCGATATTTGTCTGCAGTTAAAAGGTGTCAGAAGGCGCCAAAATTTTGAATAATTCAAACCCTTAACACAAAACTTTGTTGAAATGCCTTAAAGCATATCTTTAATTCACAGAACCTTTCAACTTGACCTGGACAAACAAAGTGCAGGGAGCTATCAGCAGCATAATTATGAAGCTGAACAAAAAAACATGGACGGGACATTGCTCAAGTTTAGAGAGCAGTGACTGCGGCTGCATCAGAGCCAAATTAGAGCATTTTAAAAGGAAATTATCTTATCGGCTTTAAAAAATGGCAGATAGCGATAATCATGAAAGTGTTGAATATCGGCTCGCCCCCCCCCCCAGTGTGCACCGTTGCAGTCGGGCCACTGGTGTTGCATCCGGAATCTTGCATGTATATGAAATCGGCAAACACACTGAACATCTATCACACAGTTTGAGCACATCAACATATAAAGTCCCAGTTCCCAAGAAGCAGTCTTTACCTCTGACTTTGCCTCATTTAGTATGCCCAGATCTATAAATATGCACATTAGCTAAGCCTCTGTCTCCACAACTGTTCCAGTCTTGATACATTATCAGCTCAATAAAGGATCTCTTTTATGGGCCATGCTGTGCCATCCAGAAACGTCATTCCTTCGGTAACCGCACATGGCAAAAAACACAGGAGCAAAAATGTACCCCAATGCAGTCATGCGGGTTTATTTACACAAATGTTATCATGGTGATTTTGATGCTAAAACTGACTGTATGGTTGCATTTCCATTGCGAGTGACATTGGAGTCATTGCCCCAAGTATAACAGTATCTAAAGTCCCTGTAAAAGAACGCCACGATACATGTAGTGATTGGCAAAACAAGGTGTCCAACAAAGCGAATTACAGGAGACATTTTGCTGAGCTAATCATTCGATCATGACTGAAACAAATCATACTGATTTGTTCAAATGTTTATAGTAGGAATGCATTACGTATATAGAATCGGATTATAACATCCAGATTACTTCATGTCCAGCGCCTCCCGATGGTTGCATTGTGTCACCTGAAAATATTACACTAGCATTGATCAACGAGCATCACTGTCTCTGCTGCTCCTAGACCACATTGTCGTCTAACTGGGTTAGAGTGAAGTCTGTATTTGTACATTTGCTGCATTACTCAAAGTTTGCTCCCATCCGAGCTTCAGCTGATGGAAATTCCGGTTCCTACAACTGAAGTGCAGTGACTCATCGTCCCTGTCTGGATCTTTAGAAGGAGACAAATGTCTAAACTCAGCAATGTTGATAAGAGGTAAAGGTTACGTTTACCAATCCAAAACATACTCTAATGACCTCCGCTCACGAGCTCGTGTTTGTACCGAGGTCTGTTTGTGGCATATGTTTGACTGTTCGAAGGATTATGCAGAAATTACAGCCGCGATTTGGATCAAACTCGGTTGAGGGATGGGGCAATTCAATTTTGGTGCAGATCCGCTTCAAGGGGCAGATCTTTACATAAAACTTCAAATTAATTGTTTGTACAATGTTTTGTAGATCAACAGACAACTTCCTTGTTCTTCTGAATCAGATGATTGTTTGACCTTGGCGGAGGTGTCATCGCTCTACTCGTCGGCCCTTTCCTCTGCCTCATGCATACTATAATAATATATATATATATATATATATATAATATCGTACACATGTAGTAAACATCTGCTCGCATGCTTTTCCCATCTCTGCAGGGTAACCTGTGCGTGCCTGTAGCTGTTTTCAGTTTGACTGTGACCACCCTGTACCACAACCGACCTCAACCAGGGGGGACGCTGCAAATTATCACAAAAGGCAGTGGTTCACAGAAAAATGGAGAGACAATTCATCATACCATGCCAAACTGGGCACATTTCAAGTTGAACTGGATTTATATGTAATTATAGTAATACTAATGTACCTATATTTATGATGCACCTGAGTCCACAAGTATGTAAGAGCCAGTCTTGCATATTCTCATTTTTTGAGTTTTCTTTCAGTTTTCGAGCGGTCATAGTAGTCAAGTAGTCCGCCGTTATTTAAATCAAGTTTTCCCCACTAATGGATTGTGTATTACAACACTTTTGAAGCAATTACAAATAAATATATAAATTACAACTCATATTTATCTTGACACTATTCTGTTTTAATGCTGCAATTTGAATTACAATATAATTCAAAATGTATTCATGTACCTACTACATGTTGTTGCGCAATGACCAGGGGAGCACACAACTCCTCTGTGCTGCAAAATAGTGGTGTGTGTAGGCGCTCATGGAGATGAGCCATGGAGTTTGTTTTTTTTTAGATCATTTACCCTAAAAAAATTCCCTGATATCTCCCACGTGACTGAGGTTCTGCCTCAGCTCCCTGTCTCATGACATCTCTACTCGACCCCTCAAGTGACACAACATTGACGGCTCTGCTTTCAGCCATGTCCCACAATTCCACTGCTGACGCTGCTAAAAATGACAGATTGGGTCTGGATCTCTGAAAGAAGGATTTCAATCTCTGAACCTCGAAAAGCTCTTTGTTTTCACTCTGTGATGCCGTTTTCGTGAATGAACACTTCCCGACGTATGGGACAAGAAGAGTGGCATTTCAATTTTTTTGTCCAAGTCCTATTTAAAAAAAAACAACAAAAAAAAAACATGTTGCCAGGAGGTATATGCCCACCACCTAAGCTACTGCCTGCCGCGACATGAATAAATATCATTACATACAAATATCCTGTACTGAGGGAATAACACATTCTCCTTTTAAGTATGTTTATCTTCATCTTATTTCTACTGCAAGTCTGTGTGAAACATAAAACTACTTCAATGGCCATCATGATCTTGTAAGTCTATTAAGGACTAGTATATATTGAATAATAACACCAGTAAAGAATTCAGGCCTGTGGCAAAAAGGATCACATTTCTCACCCCAATTTTTTGAAATGTGCCAGGGTTGGGGTGAAAGAGTTACAGGCTCCCATCTCTCGCCATCTGCTGCCACGGTGCATCGGAGCTGACGGACGAGCTCAGGTGTGAGGAGCAGTTTTGAAGGTAACGAAGGGTGTCGGTCAAAAGGAGCAAGTGAGCTCAGTCAACCATCCCTGGGTAAATACGGCGCCATGAAAGAAAATGTGATGGTTGCCACTGAACCTTTTCAATTGCCGCACATAAGACCAAAGTAAGTAAATCCCACTGAAACTTCAGATGTCAGAACTGGCATTTAGGATTTTGAACATACATCAAAACTGTTGTTTTGCTTTTAATACTCCCTCAATAACTTTGTGCATCATTCACAGATTCACGTCTTTCTATGCTGCCAAGCAGGAATCCAAAAGGCATATATACATCACAATGGCAAAGCCCATCTAAAGACAATCACCTGACTTGTAGCATGATTCCTGAGCAGCATTGCAGAAAATATAGATTTCGGTCTATGTTAAAACACAGGAAACGTTATACTACAGTGCAACAACACACTACTAAAAAAATACTACTACCACTTTATTGTGCTGTTACAGACAGACTCATCAAACTACAGCTTGTAGATGTCAAACTGACTGTTTGTTTATGTTCCCACAAGTGTTGTGAACTGTAATAATTTATTACTGGATCTGTAAGTCTGGATCCGCACAGGGGTATAACATCAAAATGGATTGATCCCAGAAGTTGTTGTAGTCAGCCATTTATGATCTATATTGTTGGAGTCTGACTTTATTTTTCATTTTTGTTTTTGTTTTAAGCACCATTAAATACTGTAAAACAATCCCCTGGTAGTGTACTTTGTGACTCTCACAATATAACAAATGCGTCAAAGACTTTGAAGGATTCCAATAAAGAGGTATTGAGTGTATTAAGTGGACTTTTTGGCAAAATGGAGGTTTCACATTGAGAGAAAACAAAACAAATTCCTTGAATGTGATCACACACTTGGCCAATCGAGGTGATTCTGACAGAATACAGGGCTGTGGGCGTGACAGCAAACAATGCTTCAAATGTGGATGTTTCCATGAAAAACAAAGTACTAAAACGTGGACGCGACACACACACACATTTTCCTCGCGACAACACAGAAGATTTTTTGCAGTCAACACAGTTTCAAGGTGGGCGGCCAAGATAAGTGTCACCACTTCAGCATCTTCAAATAGGAAATACAATCACAATCTCTTGTGTCCCTGAGTTATGGTGGTGAAGAATAGCCACAGGAGTCATAGTGGAGTTAACCTTTGACATTTGGGACCAAAAAGGGTCACAATTTGTATAAAAATGTGTCAAAATGACTGAATACATTTAGTCCAAAATCTTGTTCTGTAAAGTCACACTTCGTTGAGCTTCGACCAAATTCCAATCGGTTCATTCCTTGAGTCCAACAGCTTGTTTGTGCCAGTTGTAATTAAATTGCCGGTAGGTATTCCTGATATACTGTGTTGATAAGAATGGGACAGACACAAGGTCAAGGTGGCCGTGACGTTTGCCCACCGAAATTGAATCGTCCTCAATCCCAGAGAACATTTGAATATTTGAAGGAATTCTCTCAAGTTGTCCAGACATATAGCATGAATGGGATGAATGGATGGATGTACAGATGTCTGGACAGACAACGCGAAAACAATGCTGTACCTGTTGAGGAATAAATAAAAGAAAGAACGAAAAAAATCGAAAGAAATCAATGGGGTCTAATTTCCTTCTGAAGAGCTCTATTTTAAGCGCAGCTGCCTGATGGAGTCCTGATGGATGGAAATACAGTTATACTCGCGGACCAATTCAATTTCTTTCCCTGTCATGGGACCTGTGTCACCACACTTCCTGTAGGTAACATCCAAAGGAAGTCTGGCATCTGCTATTGGTGCAGTAATTAAGTTCTGCACAGAAAACACACACAGGCTAAACCAGAGTTCATGGCAAAGGACAGGATATTATGACAGAGGTTCAAACAGGCCCACCGTGGGATTTTCACACTGAACGTTGGGCTTGGATGAAAGAATAATGCTGCAACCAACAACTGTGACTTTTACGCATTTTACGCAAAGTTGATCCACGTACATTTATCAACAATTTTTGATTAGAGCCAAGAAATACTACCAAAGAATATACGGCTTTCGGTTTTAGAGTGCTGCATAAAACAAGCGGTTTGCGGTCACCTTGGGCTCAGAGAAATGATTATAGGCATTTCATACCATTGTCTCACAGATTTACACAAAAAAAAATCCTTAAATCCTAGCAAAAGACCTTAAATTAATCAACAATAAAAAATCCTCACGGGTTGCAGCCTTATGTAAATCACAAGGACCCCTTTAAGTGCACATGTCTAATTATAAGGAGCTAAAATGAATGTGGCGTTGATACGGCAGTCACACAAACACCCCCGTTTCGTAGCTTCTGGGGAAAGGCCCATATGAGGGCGCACAGATAAAGTGGAACAAGGAAAATGTCTGTGAGCGCTGGGTGTCTGTCAAAGCAGGAACTGGGAGGCGTTCTCGGGTTGACCTCTGAGGGCAAGGACTTCCCAAAGCCCCTCTGCAAAACAACAGCAGACCCTGCGACACAGGCCACTGCTGCTCTGCTCTGCTCTGCTCTGCCTTGAAAACGCAATGACTCCCTCCCACCGCCTCACCTCACCTCTCCTCTCCTCTCCTCACCTCTCGTGCACCTTTTCACGAGGGCAAGACGGCAAAGCCCTTTGAAACTGGCGCGCGCGGAGAAAGCAAAAAGTGGCAGCTATCACCTTCGCCGATACGATCTGTCTGGAATGTGGCAATGCTTTACTGTATGTGAACGGACACGTTTTGTGATGTCAGATACAACAGCGGACAAACGGGGAGGGTTAAGCCAACAGTAGCCTGATCCCGACCTGGGAACAGGAATTATAATTTGTTTACAGTGTGACAAGCCGCGCGCATGATTCATAATGCGCATGCAAAGTGAGTCCATACGTGCATGACTCACTTAGATGACACATATTATTTACGCACAGATCAACACCGGAAGGCACAGCGCGGTGAACCTGTCACCTCTTCCTCACCCAGTTTCTTCTCCTTATCAACTTAACTTGAATTTCGATTCATATTTCGGTCTCCAGCAAAGATAAAAGATGCTTTGTACCAAATTTAGCTACCAGCTGATTTCCATTTGCAGTCCACTGGCCAGGAACAGGTGAACAGAAACAATACAAACAGGCAAAACCTCTCAACTCCACCACAAAAAAATGGACCAACAACCTACCAACCTTCAGAACGTATAAGATAAAGATTAATGTCCAATTCAATTGCTTTTACTCCCTAAAATCAGTGTCAATCAAGCTCCAGTGAATGTAGCAGACACGATGAAGCACACTGTGTCTGCGACCACAGACTTCGTCATGTGTTTGAGCAGAGAGGAGCTGTCGCGGGAAAAGTGAGTCACCGAGTTTGATCACGTCGGCAAACAGTTAGAAAACATTTCACCAGGACGGGCCGCGCTTGTTACCGAGCATAAACATGTTGTCTCCTGTCGTCACCAGCTGTTGCATCCTGGCTTCAACCGCCACAAGTGCCTCGCTCCCTGGCTTTGCATATGATTTGCATGCCAGGCCTGCGGTG
The DNA here is from genome assembly GCF_022379125.1 of Scophthalmus maximus. Lineage (NCBI taxonomy): Eukaryota > Metazoa > Chordata > Actinopteri > Pleuronectiformes > Scophthalmidae > Scophthalmus > Scophthalmus maximus. The sequence continues at coordinate 7,410,238 of NC_061525.1, forward strand.
GTAGTACCAGTTTTCACTCTCTCCTACCCCTGCACTGAATTCTGCCACACGTTTGCCACAGTCTGTGGAAGGTCGCAGAATACTTTTTTTTATGTACACAGTGACTAATCAATTAACTGCCTACTGATTCATTAGCTTAAAGCAAAGATTTCATGTCAGGGGAGGCAGTGGAATATTGACAGACAATGTGCTGTTAAGGATTAAAACAGCTTTTCATTGTTGCTAATAATCTCCTACAAAGAGGCACGACGGTTGAGAACAGCGTGTCGGTTGGAGCAGTTTTATTGGGAGACACAAGTACACCTTCAGGCAGGAATGTCTGTCTGCGCGAGTATGTGTGGGTATAGTATATCTGAAAATATCTCGTCGACATTGGGACGTCAGCGATGTCAGATGACAGCAAATCTGGTGAGTAAATGGCCCCGATTGTCCATAGCCTGACTTTAAGTGGAAGGAATTTCAGATGGACAGATTATCGCATTCACAAGTCTGCCTGTTCTGGACACTCCATCTCATGACACTGTTTTCTGGCCGGGACTGAGTGTGTGTGTGTGTGTGTGTGTGTGTGTGTGTGTGTGCAGTTGTTTATAGGTTACTGCTCTGGGTGAGAAGCAGGTTGAGAAGGGCTGAGAGGCTGCTCCCTGCTCTCTCTTGCCAGAGGAAGGCCATTAAGTTATAGCTCCATTATGCCTGGTGAGGGTTTTTTTCTCTCTCTCTCCCCCTCCTCCATGTTGTTTATACAGTATTGCTATGAACAAAGCAAGTTTTTTTTTTCTTCCTCTGTACCATCGCAGCTGCTGTTCCATATTGACCACGGTGGTCTCTATGTAAACATTGACCAGCTTTAAGTGGAAGACAATGAGGAAATGACAGGACAAAAGCATGGGGGGGAAGGGGGGGGGGGTGCATCTGAAGACATTCAAGGATGGATTTCCAGATGAAACACAAGAGATGACATCATGGCAAAGTCGGCTAGTAGGAACACGGAGAGGTCTGGTAATGCAACACCATACATAAACAGTGGACAGCTGTATTTGCAGGAGATTGTCTCATGGTCGTATCTGCCTCAATAAATCCTATTATCTGATTTGCAGGTTCACGTTGCCCCCTGCCCGGCAGCTTCGGCTTATGAAGCTTTACCGAGGCACGCGAGTAGTGCTGTGTTGCAGTCATCACTATTGTTGTGTGACGTTAGCGGGGCCCGAGATGAGAAGTGCTCCAACATCCAACAGTTGATTAGACATGACCTCATCGTGATGATGATCCGATAAAGCAAAATGGCAGTTTGAATGTTTGTCAGAGGCTATTTGGACAAATTTATAAGACAGCTGCCAGGCATTACACAGGCTTACCTCCATGTTGACACAGGACAGGACCCCCCCCCCCCAGACACAGACATACACACACACACACACACACTGTGGGTGCTCTTCCATGTGAAAGTGGCAGCTGCATTTTTCATTTAAAACATGTTTATGTTCAAAAGGGATTCAGGGAGTTATCTGATAATCATGAATAGTATGTGGTGAGCTCCTGAAGGGGTCATTAAAAAAGAAAAAAAAAAACAGAGAGGAGGCCCAGATGTTAGTGGGATGCACCTGCCACAACTGGAGTTGGAACATCTGACTTTGACACCACTTGAACTAGAGGAGGGATGAGGAGGGGAGGGGGACATAACTCACCGGGCAGCAACATGGCAAGAGGAACCGGGTTATACACCTCAACCCTCCACACACACACACACACACACACACACACACACACATAAACAAACAAAGCGAAAGTGTAATTCACTCACGTATCTCCTGAGCTTTTTCTCCGGCGGGGACTTCCTCAGCCAGCCCTGGAAGATGATCTCTCCGCCGCTCATGGTTCGTGTCCTCGTCCCTCGCTCTGCGACAGCCGCGCGTCACTGGTACATGGCGGCTCCGGAACGTTGGAGCCCGTTCAAAGCGCCGTGGGCGCCCGGCGCACGCTGGCGCAGCCTGCTCCCCCCATTGGATTGAAAAAAATAAATACCAAAATAAAAAAAAAACACGGAGTTAGTGCTGGTCAGAGATGTTGCCAGACGCCCCTGGTGGTACTGGTCGCCTTTAAGTGAGGGGGGGTGGAGGAGGGGGGGTGGAGGCGCAAGTCGACTCTTGGAGAATTACGCACGGCCAGCTGACGAGGAGCCGCGGGCAAACTCAACTGATGCGGGGTGAGGAAGTATCACAGGGTGTCTGCAGTTTGTTTTCCCAACTCATACCACGCCCACGGAGCGGAGAGAGAGAGAGGGAGGGAGGGGGAGAGAGAGAGAGGTAGGGAGGGGGAGAGAGAGAGAGGTAGGGAGGGGGAGAGAGAGAGGGAGAGAGAGAGAGAGGTAGGGAGGGGGAGAGAGAGGGAGAGAGAGAGAGAGAGAGAGGGAGGGAGAGAGAGGTAGGGAGGGGGAGAGAGAGAGAGAGAGAGGGGGAGAGAGAGAGAGAGAGAGAGGGAGAGAGAGAGAGGTAGGGAGGGGGAGAGAGAGAGGGAGAGAGAGAGGGAGAGAGAGAAGAGAGAGAGGGAGGGAGGGAGAGAGAGAGAAGAGGGAGAGAGAGAGAGAGAGGGGGAGAGAGAGAAGAGGGAGAGAAGAGGGAGAGAAGAGAGAGAGGGAGAGAGAGAAGAGAGAGAGAGAGGGGGAGAGAGAGAAGAGAGAGAGAAGAGGGAGAGAAGAGGGAGAGAAGAGAGAGAGGGAGAGAGAGAAGAGAGAGAGAGAGAGAGGGAGAGAGAGAGGATGAACAGGATGGGAGCGCAGCCGGCCGCTGAAGTGGCTCCAAGAGTGCAAAAACAAGAGTTGGAAATAATGAGATCCGATCGCTTCGCAGACCGCCGTTTGTCTACATCAACACTGAACTGTTGTTGTCGCGACTCTGGTTCATTTTTAAACGCCGAAACCTTTTCTGATTTCAGATCAGCAAATCAAACTCACGAAGAGGTTGCACGTTCTACCAAATGGATCGACTGTATGGAACAACCATACAGAATAGAAAAGTGTGTCACCGACATGTTTTCTCTTCTCTGAAAACGAATATTGAATCAATAGTAGTCAGTAGCGGCTGTTGTTGGCTGAGCAGGTTCGTGTATTTCCTCAACAGCATGGGACGACGGGGGAAAAAGCACCATCTTGTGGAAAACGCAAATACCTGACAGCTGCCCTGAAATGAAAACCAGCATTGTTAAATAACAGAAATGGAAGTTGGAAGAGGTAAAAGAGACTAAAAGCTAAAATGATGGGACTAAAAACACTTCCATAAGAAGCCACAAAGCAAAGTGGATGAAAAATATATATTTGTTATCATATCTTATGTGGTTGAACATATCAGAGCCTACATTTCAATAGGGAATTGGAATTACAAAAGACAGAAATATCACCGGTGCAGAAACACTGTTAAGAATATTGACACGACAACAAACCAAAGATGTACAGTGTTAAATATATTTATTTGATATTTGCCACACAGATCGTAAAAAGTTCTAGGCTCCAACAGTGTTTTTTGTTATAGAAGACAGGAATGGGAAAACCTCGGGAAAGGAATCACGTCTTTTATGTTGTCAACACCAAGAATGCATTGCAGGTATCGCTCAAATCCCAGTCCAAAGCCGCCGTGCGGGACGGAGCCGAAGCGTCTCAGATCCATATACCTGCAATTCAATAAACATATCATTTGAACTCCACGTTGGTGTGAAAGGTTTTTTCTTTTGAAGAAGCTCTTTGTGTAAATATGACTGTATTTCTCTTGTTCTTACCAGCTGTAGGTGTCTTCTAATCCAGCCCTGGACAAAGGAATGATAATTAATGTAAAAGCATTTTGGTCAAAACATTAACTGAAGACCAACGATAAATGATTGTTTATTGCATCTCTTGCTTTATTGTTGCATTATCAATCCAAAATTAACTTTTTACTGCAGAGTTACCCTTCTGAACCGGTGCTGTACATATTAGGCTTGGACTTGTATAGATGAAATTACCATCACGTTGGGCTGATGGTCAGATGTTATTATGTTATGATATTATCAATACATAAATGTTAATGTATATGTAATGAGAATGTCAAATATATCCTGTAGTTTTCCGACCACTGAATATATGCGATGCACCGGGGGAGCTAAAAAACCTAATGGCTCATCTGAAGATTTTGCAGAAAATATATTTTATTGTTTTGTATAGAAAACAATACCTAAACCAGCCACTGCAGCACTGGTAAGCATGCAGCAGCTACCCCAGAATGACACTGTTGTGATTATGCTCGATCGAGCAGATTTTCTAAATATACTAGCAGGGGCCTGCCGATACCCCTGGAATATACGTTCTTACTCTTCCAGCCGAGCCCTCAGCAGATCCAGCCTCTCCTCCCTCAGCGAGCCCCCACACAGCTCTCCGACTCCCGGCACGAGGAGGTCCACTGCAGCCGCCTGCACGCAGAAAAACAACACACTCGCAGTCACCTCAGATATGCAAATGGCTGCGATAACCCGCCTGACATTACAAGGAAGGAACTGAGTGGCTACATTATTGATTCACTCTGCATTTTTCTTTCTTACAGTGTAACCACATCTTACTGTATGCTCAGGATGGTCCGAGTTGTCTCTTGCATAAAACGGCTTCAGATCATACGGATAATCAGTGACGAAGACTGGAATGTTGCCACAATGTTTCACCAGGTGCTTCTCGTGTTCCGTCTGAAGGTCGCAGCCCCACTGCAGAAAAAGAAGCTCGAAGGTCAGTGTGGAGCTCTATGGAATCGGGACAGTGTCGGTGGCAAAACATGTAGCAGAGGTAGGAGGGAGGAGAAAATCGTCACCACTTACGTCTGTGGGGAAGACAAATTTCTGAGAGCTGCGGTTCAGGATGTCTATAGCCTCACTGTAGGTGATCCTAAAAGTAGATCGTAGATAGTATCATTCATCCGAGGCCTTCCAACGTTCGACATTTGTTTCTGATTTCTTTTATCCGATTTATTTCGAGGAAGAAACGGAGCCTTACACGGGGAATCTCTTCTTCACCATAGCATCTACAGTTTCCTTTGATCGTGTGGATGCGATAGGGAAAGAAATAAAGTAGGTTGAGATGTTAATGAAGTCGAGAGGAGGTCGCGGCTGGTCAGTATGAGGCGGTTAAACAAGTGTCCTTCAGGACGGACTCACCCTGTGTCCAGGAGTCACGTGCTTGTGAAACAAATCCACATCCTCTGCACAGTGAGCCAACACATGCTCCGTGGCAGATCTGAACATGTCCTCTATGACCTGAGGAGTGGACCCAGTTTAATAATTAAAGCCCTCCCGGGCAACTATGCACAAGGGCAACCTCAAACTACTCTAATCCATATCATACCGCACTACTGTATTTGAGGTCAATGACACGGTGTACCTTGGTGAGATCCTCTAAGGACTGTGTGAAGGAGACCTCCGCCTCCACCATGTAAAACTCGGCCAGATGGCGCCTGCTTTGGGAGTTCTCCGCTCGAAACGTCGGCCCAAATGTGTACACTCCGGAAAAAGCCCTGCAAGAGTGTGAGTGACAGTGGCGCAATTAGGAAAGTACTCTGGCGTGTGCACAGCCGTCTCTGAGGTAAAACATGTACAAGACTTTTTTTCTTTTTTTTAAGTGTGCAGAAACTAAATTCAAACAAATACGTTAATCTCACCCAGACATCACCTCCAAATGAAGCTGACCGGACACGGTCAGGAAGGCCGGGACAGAGAAAAAACGCTCATCTTCCTCGTGCTCCGGGCCTGAGGGCTGTGAGGTTTCAAACAACATCATTGATCCCAGCTCTTTTGACTGTTTGTCACACACTGGAGGTGACAAATCACAATGGAATCAATAGAAAGCTAAAATCTTATTTTAGGATAGAACCTTGACGCTGAGGACAAACGTCTTTAAACACTCACCTCAACCTGAAAGAGCTCCCCTGCGCCTTCACAGTCATTTGAGGTGATGATTGGAGTGTGAATTTGCAGAAAGCCATTTTCCTGGGGAGAAAAATGAATAAATAAGTACAGAAACTCTTTGCCCTGCGTTTGGTTAATAACTCCTCCGCTGATTTCTGACCTTGAAATATGAGTGGATTGCTGTAGTGGCCTCACTCCGTACTCTCAACAGGGAGCTGAATGCGTTCGTTCGACACCTGAGATGAGGAAACTGTCGGATGTACTCGAGGCCGTGTCTCTCTTTGATTTTGAAGGGGAAATCCTGAACGGCAAGGCAACAATGTTGATATCACTTATTAATATTATGTTTTCCTAGATGGGTTTGTCTGTGGAATGTTCGAGAGAGCGGGTTTTGCTAACCAAAGGGTTACATCGTCCGACTACATGGATTTGGTCTGCTTCCAGTTCAACTGGCTGTTTCTGTTGTGGACTTTTCTTCAGAGTTCCCGTGACTTCAACGGCACTGCCAAATGTGAGCGACCTAAATAAGAAAAAAGAATGAGTTAAAAAGAGTCAGAGTGCGTTTCTGTATGTGCACCCGTCAAACATTAAGAGAGAAAACAAGTCAAGTGCTCACGGATCATCCAGCTCTGAACCAGCGACAATCTGTAACGACTGCAAAGAGCTCCCGTCATTCACATGGAGGAAGAGATTTGCCTTCTGGGGTCGGACGGAGCGAACCCATCCCTACAACACAGAAAGAAATCTGCAACATTTTCTTGTTCCATCTAGTGATGGCGATATATCTTCTTTTTGTTTGTAAGGGAGATTTTGGTTAATTTACCTTTTCCTTTCTTTTTTAAATAAAGTGTCAACTAACCGTTTTTTTCACGGAGAACTACGCCAAGAGTCTCTCTATTTCATCCATTTTCACCTACTCTTCCTGCAGATCACACAAACACACCCGCAGGTTTACGATGGTGTTCCGGGAAGTCACTGTGAGGGCAATTCCTAGAGCTTTCAGCTTGTGTATCTTTGAGGACCTCATGGTGGACTCAAAGTTATACGTTCAATCGTTTTACCGATGAAGAAGTCCGCCTCTTTCCACTTTCAATTTCTTGATGGACTTTCCTGACATTTACTGGAATCCATTCCTCCCTCTATCCTCTTTCCCCTGTTTGTGAAATTCATGACATTAAACATAAACAGTGAATAGAGCCCGACCGATATGGATTTTTGGGGCCCGATGCCGAAATCGATATTAGGGAGTACAAGATTTCCGATATTGATATATATATATTAATCTGTCAATGTTTCCTAAGATGTCGTTATCCAACTTTTATGACGAAGAAATTTAATTGAGGCTCGATGTTTTAGTTTAACAATAGGTGTTATCATAAATAACTGACCTAAAATGTAAGCATAAATGCACAAGCATTTTGCATTGTTTATTCTGTACAATAAAAGATTTCATATATGTAAACATACCGATATGCCCGTGAAAAGGATCGTATCGGCCGATGCGTCGGTCAGGCTCTCAAAGTGAACATAAATTGTACATAAATTGTCAATTCAGGTAAAACAGGATGGATAATAGTTACTTGGGTAACACAACTTGGGGGGATATATATATATATATATATATATATATATATATATATATATATATATATATATATATAGATCTATATATATATATATATATATGTGTATAAGTCTCATGTCATCTATATGTTTGGTCCATGTGCATCTCTGATTGATCTGTGAGGAAGAGGTCAACAAGCCCACAAGTGGTTTGCAATAATCATCTTGAGATATTTAAATATAAATGAATTACACAAGGATGAATCAGGTAAAAATAACTAAAAGATTGACGGCTGATTGTCAACTCCTCTGTGACAGTACAGTAACGTCAGCGTGGCTGTTGCTAAACTAAGCAGCATGTCGCCGACGAGCCGATGACATCACGTGATCTGAAACGCAGAGGTCGACGCTACCTGCACTTTGACTCGCGCTCCCAACTCTGCGGCTGAAAGCGCCTCGGACACTCGGAGCTTCGTCGGCGTCTTGTCACAGTAACGTCGAACACTTGACAGAATTCCCCGAGAGGCTGCAGAGGCTGATGCCGCGGAGACGCTTTTAGCTGCGGCCTGAAACATCGCGGGGGGGAAAAAAAACCCGCTGCTCGTCGCGACACGAAAGAAAAAAATAGGAGACAACAGCACTACCAGCACAGCATGCTGCTGCGACAGCTGGGAGATTCAGAAAACAGCATATTCAAAGGCTATTTTGTTACAGTTCCATAGCTTAGTTTAGCTTTTGCGTGACTTTCACGTTGTGCCACTTTCTCTTCCTGTTTGGGTCTCCCACCATTCGTCCACTTCAGTCACATGCGTTATGAGGAACCAATCAGATCGCTGCTTGTTGCGGCGAGGCTATGGAGGATCACGTGTGTCATGGAAATAGTACATAATAATGTAATTTTATAGTACAAATAAGGGCTTTCATCAATTTCCAAATAATTAAATAAATGCATACAAAATGTATTATTTGATATTTGATTGATAATTAATGGAAGTAAAAAAAATAATTTAGAAATGAAAATGGATGATGGATGTATTATTCAAATTAAAAAGGGGTGTACAAAAATAAAATAAAACAATGAGTATATTATTTAAAATTCTTGGAATGTACATGAAAATACAATGGAATGAATAAATATGTATTTCTTTTTTTTTTTAAAGAGAAATAAAGCAAACATTTAAAATAGATTGACCAATTATAATATACACTTTGCTCTAAAGGGCAAATTAACTTTTTTAATGAAATGCTTTGTTATTGTTTCTGTGACATTTGTGGTCTTCCACCCTTTTCATTGTTCATGAAGATCTTAAATACTTTCTTAACGTAGGTCAGCAGTTTGAACTTGTAATGCCACAATTTCCCAATTTCTGCTGGTTTTGTGAAACTATAAATATCACATTTTATAATATGGAGTATAGGCTCGATTAATCCCCAGCAAAAATAAAATGTGAACAAGTTTAGCATGCAAATTATGTGATCACTTAAAAAACAGACAAAGTTTAAAAATATATATATTTTAGATATCTCTGATTTACCTTACGACTGAACCCAATGTCAAATAAATACAACAGAGAAACAAAAAAATGTAATTAAAATATGAGGCTCTCTGCTTTCTAAAAGTATTTATTATTCTAATGTTCCAGTCACTGCAGTGATTATGTAAGCAGGCACTGTGTCTTGGTGCGAAAAATGTGACGAATCTGCTAATGCAAATGTGAACCTTCTCTTAGGTCCACTGGGCAGAATGTTTCACACAAATGGCCTTAGACCGAGCTCCCTCCTATGTACAGGGAGAAATGTGAAATAGCCGACAGGAAAGAGCAACACACGTGGAGTGATTCAACGGTGTAATGAAGCAAGCAGAACAGCTATCACAACCACATGGAAATCCTCTTTAATCTTGCATGAGGTATCTGCCGTCAGCGTGGAGTCCATGTGCACATAAACCTTGTTAATTCAATACCCACAACGACACTTGGTTTATTCCCACCATTTGCTGCAGGAGTAAATCAGATCATGCCAGCAATGTAATAAGATTCCATGGACAATTTTTCACCTGGTCTTGCCTGTCAGCTCTGGAGCCCCTGGTCTGGGTCTGGCAGCAAACACGGAGCTGGGTGTCTCCACCTCCGGCTGCTTATGACACATCATCATTAAACCCAACATGATGCATTTGAAAAGTCAGCAGGGTCAATGATATTAATTATTTTCCGCATGGATGGAGCAATTATGCACATGGTCTGATCTTAATGGGGAGCAGAACAATTCTATTTTCTGATTCACTGACAAAGAGAGCAGAATATAATGGGGGGAAATTTGCTAAGGTCATGTATGTGTCCGTCTCTTTTGGAGCAAACTTGAAACATGGCGATAAATCGCAGCCGTCGAAGCCACCGATCAGGAGAGAGCCGAGTTCAGTTCACTGCTAGAAAGCAACACAGATTTGACAACCAAAGATAAATAAATATACAAAAATATCCCCTGCAGGAAAAAATGAAGTGTATGTAAAATCTGCTCTCCCTCTCCAGTATCATCATGTGCAATATCTTACTTTACCACAGGGCAGTGCTGTAGCTCCATGAGACTTACCGCTCACCTTCCACATCCCTCTACCGCCTGTAGATTTACTACAAGAATAATGCAAAGGACCCTGCTGGCTTTTTATTGGCAGCTAGTCCAGCACAAAAAAGGAATTCATGTTGCATCCAAGAACATCGCACAGCGAGGTTGAGGTATCCCCCCCCCCCAGTGTTTAGCATCGACTGTGTTTTTTTTTTTTAAATTTCCCTCTTTTTATTTGGGCAGGCGTGAAACATTCTGTGACATCTTACACGTGGGAGAGATGCTTGATGCCGTGTTGCGTGTAGCACGGGCTATTTATATTTGCACAGACACACTCTCATCTCACACAGATCACGAGGCAATGTAGGAAGCAAGGTGAAAACTGTATACCCCGTGAAATCCTTGCACTACTAAGAAAGAACCAACGACCCAGAAGTAAAATGTCACCCTGTTTGCGCCGCACACGTCGGCCCGATAAATCAAGAAGGGAAGTCGAATGGTTTTCCTGTTGGGAGATACATGGCTCTCTGCTCCTGGAGCCTCCACAGATGGAGGAGTTGTTTGGCAGTGGCCTGACAACCTTATTTGGGCTCAACAGCTTGTTCAAATCAATACATGATTAGTCAGCAAAACAAAGGATTTTGCTGTAAAAGCGTGGATCTCGAGAGGACCTCTGAACTTGGAGGGCAAGTGCACCCTCGGCTCTCAGCAGGGCCTGCGTGTCCAATGACCGCCGCAGCGTATCGACAGCATCCCCCTGCCCCTTCCACGCGCCTCCATCAGGCCCCTCCAAATATTCTGCATTCTCAAATGGAGGGGTGCATTGATTTTGTGTAACATGGCTCGTTAAGTGCTGATTAGACCATTATAGTGATGTGATTTCAGGGAATGGGTTCTGGGTGACAGGCGGCCAAACACAAATCAAAAGGAACTAACAATCCTGACCGAGAGAGATTTGGGCTTGCACTGCTTCAGCCACAGCTCCTCCAGCTACAACCAGAGTTCTGTGTTTGCCCTCGGTTCACATCGAGTGGAAGCAGCTTTAGAATTTTGCAGGGTTGTTTTTTTTCCCTGCAAAATTTCTTAAATTCATTAAGCGATAACAAAAATAATGAAAACTTTCATTCCCAATTTGTGCAGTGAGATTTGCAGAGCGTTAGTTGAAAGCTGTGTGAAAAATGAGGAACAGCTTGACATCAGGTTTGACTTTTCTTCTCCCGGACTGACAAGAATAAACTGAACATATTTAAGAAAAGTTAATGCCCTGGTCTCCACGAGGATGTCCCCTTCGGGTACAGCTATACTGTAATTATAATTATCACTTTCCTCTATTCTGTTTTTTCTCTATGTGCACCGACTGAGGTGCGTTGAACTGTGCATGTTTTTCCTCTCAAGCCCCATGAGAAAGTTTTTCAGATCCTGATTTTAAATACCATTTGCTATCAATTTTATGTATAATGCGAGCGTACAATTTTAAAAAGCCTAATGTATATTCAATAAAAAAAAAACGCACTGAAATTGCTGTTGCTGATTCCGAGTCATACTTGACGAGTTCCTATTGAGCTGAGCGAGATCTTTTCTCTGCACTCAAAGCTCCATGTGATTCAGTCACTTGCTGAGGGTTGTTGAGGAGGAACAATACAGCGTAATCCCTGATTACGCTGTATTGTTCTGATTGATTTACAGCAATGCTTTTTTACGAGATATCGTTGCGCTGACTCAACCACCGAATCCCACTCAACAACAACAACAACAACAACAAACTGGACTGGCCGGACAACAGTGAGGCCCCCTACAGGAAGGGACAGAGCCGGCTGTGGTGGGGATGGAAGGGGACAGTGTGGAGGCAGCGGCACAGAAGAGGATGAGAGCAAAGCTGAGAGTGATCATGGACGACCCCTCTCATCCCCTCTGTGCTGAACCGAGGCAGCTCAGGAGCACGTTCAGCCACGAGCCTCAAAGCGCCTGGGAGGCTCCTCTGTGCCGTCGGCCAATCCACTGCAAATCCCAACTGCACAGCCACTTCATTTGTATTTTATATCGCTATCTACAATCGATTATTGTATATGGTACTTATTGTTGAATATGGTGTTTGTTAATTGTTATGGCATTGCGTTTCAATTTTATCTTAGATTCTGTTTCTATTCGACTTTATCTAACGTTCAGGTACAGAATCTCTATTTTGGGAAGCAACAATCCTGCAGTGGTGACAGTGGGGATTACAGCATATCAGGTTTGATTTCACTAATCCCAATTCAAGATCTGAACATTTTTAGATAACAGTTTTGCGATAAATGGCAATCCATGTCATGAGGATGGGTGACAATAGCACAGCTTGAACCTTAAAATTAAGCGTCTCAACAGTTTAACATTTGAGCCTTCTCTTTTTCTCTCACCGAAGGTAGTCGAAGACGCGACTCTCCTGAGGTGGCTAAGAGTAGATGACGAAAAAACTTGAAAAAGCAGAGAGGCAATATCAAAATATTGTACCTCATCACAGAGTGTCACTCTCATCCGTGGACTTTGGCGACAGTCAAATGAAACAATTCGTCCTCATCCACGCTACAAAGCAGCGTCACTTCTCAGAGGCGCCTTCGGGGGGATACAGGGAGGGGCCCTGATGCCCTGCCCCAGGTTCTGACATTGGACTTCCAATGAGGATCTGTGTGGCGTGCCTTTCTTACTGGATCATTTGCTAACTGTCTCTTCTCAACTGTGATGCGGTCGTTTCAGTTTTATCGAGGTCACCCGACAGATAGAACTGGAGTCTATTGTGAGATGTGCAGTATAAAGAATGCCTGTGTGAGGATGCCTACACCGTACATGCATCTGTCACGTATTTGTCTGAAAACAAATACAGAATATTATAATCAAACTCAATGTATAGAAAACATTGCAAAGCAAAACTCATCTTTGTCTGTCTGGGTGTGCGAATGAGATGGCTTTACGGGTAATCTACTTTCAGTAAGGTTTTGAGAAGGATAATGCCTGCTGTGGTTTTTTATTTTTTATTCTATCATCTGTTGCTCCACTTGAAGGTTGTTCAACTTTTTTTCAGCCCAACATCTTTAGCTCTCTAACTTTGCGTTAACCTACTGTGACTTTACCTCATCTGCACCCAAAGACAGCCCCTTAATTTTGAGGGATGGTCCTGGCAGATCTGACTAATCACTTCCAGATGGATTATGTATTTGTATATATCCATCCATCCATCCATCCATCCACCCACCAAAGCATGTTTGCTTCTTTCTCTATTTCTTTTTTCTTTAGATTTAATCTGTATTTGTATAAGTGGCTAAATTGAAAAGACATATTTAAGCATATTTATTCTTCAGAGAAGAAGAAACGTACATGTTGGTAGCTTCGTGGCCTCTCTTCTGCCCACACATCAAATATTATCTGCCCTTGTGATCTATTTCCTAACTTATACTTTACAGTTGTTTGAAATGAACTGCTGGCTGGGATGATTTCTCGGCCTCCTGGCCACATTCCCTCTGTCTGCTGAGTGCCGTCTTGTTCCACGAGCGTTTGTTTAGAGAGGAGACACGGTGTCCCGTTCCATGAATGCAAGTAAAATGATGAACAAGTCACTAACAGAAAACTACAAATGAGCTGTGAGAGCTGTTCACTTCCATTTGTGCGGGAGCATTCCTCCACAGCCCCGAACATTAGCGCGTCCCTCCCTATGACGATTCGATTCATCCACCTCCCCCGGTTGAAACGGGAGCGGTCGGAATCGAATCCGATCGCAGCAGTAAGTGAATTATATATAGCACGACATCACTGCTGTAGAACAAATATAACTTATTATCCTTGATATATGATGTCAGTTTAATTCCGCAGGTCCGGTTTGACATCAACTCCTTCTGTGGGCAAGAATATCCGAGTCCTTTAATCACAAAGGTCAGAGTGCTGAAGGAACTGGTGTGATACCCCCTGGGGCAGTTTGGTGTCTTTGTCGAGGCTAGTCAGAAAAGTTGGATAATGTGGTGCTGTCCGCGTGTCCTTGTTCTGTCCTACTGTCCTTCTCCGTAGATTCCTGAAATGATCTACATTTTATGAGATCACATTAAAAAAAGAAGTCTCTCCGTCTTCTGTTGCTTCCTCACAAGAGGCAACAATCCCCTCCAGTAGACGTTTAGAAAACTGCTGCCTCAGCCGCCTCCACCATAAATCTATGACTAATTACTTTAGTTTATCAAGACACACCAACTGCCCTCTAATTAGCCAAACAATGAATGGTAATGTCTCGGTTTTCCATTTGGGGCTTTTACACACACTCGCTCACCCGCTGCATCAAATTGAAGATGTGAGTATCCAAGCAAAGTATTGTCTATTTTTCAGTGTATTTGTGCAAACAAAGCCTGCGCCCATATGCCGTTACGTTAATTATGGAACAATTACGACCTGCCAGAACAATCCAACAATCCCTCAAAATGAAGGGGCTGTCTTCGCGTCCGCAGAACAGAGGGGTGTGGAGTATGTGAAAAAATAATGACAATAATTACTTTTTGAAAACCATTTTCATTTCATCCCCAGTTTCTTTCAAAGCAAAATGCCCTCCTCCAGCTGCATCTGATGTGTGCGTCGTGTGTATTCATGCAGGCGATTCCCATTCCAGCACCTTTGTTGTGCAGCAACAGAGAGACTGAAATATCATCCTTTTTTTAATTTAATACAACAAAACACATTCAGCGCAACCTGGGATGGGTCGGCACTGTAGATGCACTGCCCCGGAAACATATGTCCTGATAAAAATTAAACAAATAAAGAGACCAGTGTCTTGTCTGTTCAGCAAACATTGTTTTCTGGAACAAATTATATTTCTTCAAATGCCAACGTTTTGTCTATCCATTCATTTATTTCACGGCATATTTCCCCTTTCTCTATCTGTCGGATTATTAATATTCATCTTTACGGGGGGAAGAGAAAAAAAGCCAGACCAACTTTGGTAGCAGCCTAGTTTCGAAAGTTGTCATCTTACTTCGGATTTATTTTATGCGGATTTGATTATTTCTGACAGCCTCCCCTTGTCCAAATAAAATCAGTTTCTACTCTGCTGGGAAATCACTTTAGCGCTATTACTGATTTTCTGTTTTATGGCTAAAATTGAAACAGAAATCAGTGTTATTGTACAGCAGCATCTGAGAAAGATAAGTAGTGTGTTTGCAAGTATAGTATGATGGCTGTGAAAGCATGTACAGTAGAATTATAATCTAATTACACTGCACGAGCTGGTCTGAGGTTTTTTTGCCAGTAAACAAAACATTTGCACATGTACGACGACAGTGCATAAGAAAACTCCACATAAGCCAGGAGGGATCATCGAAATCTGAGTCATCCTATAAAATGATGTTCCCTGTCTCCCTGTTTCATATCTAAATGATATTCAGTATGTCACACACACACACACACACACACACACACAATTCAAGCTTTTCTCTAAAAAGGTCTTTCAAATAGGAAGTGACTATGAAAACCTGTCTCTCCTGACAGCAATAAGCATTGTGTTTTCATTCTTTGCCTAGTAGTGTGTCAGCGAGGTGTTGGAAAGGGGGAGGGGGGTCAGCAATTTTACCAGTTCTACATTTAAAGAAAAATTTGGTTATGAAAGAAAGCAAGTCTCTCGGTGAAAATGTGCTTTAAAAAAAACAAACATTCCTGCAAAACTCTAAAGCGTTTGGACTGGCAGGCTGATTTGTATGGGTAAATGAAATGGGAGGCCAGGCGTGTCACAATCCAAGCGCACAACGTGGAAATAAATTCCCCCAAGGCTGATCTGCATAATAGTATTCGTAATGGGCCCAAAGGTTCTGTAACCAAAATAATTCCGTCACTCTGACTTCAGGCTCTGTAATTCAAACTGAAAAAAAACAACCCAGCAGCAGACTCAGAAGAGGACAGAGGACATAAAAGTCTCTGCGAGGCTTCTGTTGTCTTTTATAAGAGAGGCGCCATTCCCACTGAAGCACATGGAGGTCTGTTGTCTGAGCGTAGAACAGCACCGACCGCAGAGCATTTTTCTAATCACTGCCTCCGCCGGTTACACATTTCTCGAGCTTGGAGAACTGGAGAGGTAAAAGCGCACAAGCATTTGCGATGTTCATTCGACTAACTTGAATCTGATTCTGAGTTTGTACAACACGTCCTTGGGTGGTTGCGCTACGGTGCCACGGATTGGATTAAACAGATGTGGCAGCTCGACAAACCAGAATTTGTTAAAACAGCTGTACGACGCTGGGTAGGCTTTGTCCATGGATTGTCAGTGGAGCCGTCATTTTTTCCCTTTTGTCTAGTGTGGAAAAAAACCAAAAAAGCAAAGACCTTTCCTCACATGCAAACTGAATGTTTTTCTTCTCCATATATGGCCTGTATCACCTGGCTGAAGAAAGCATGACATAAAATGCACAATTTAATAGTTTGGGCCATAAAAATGGGGGAATGTGACAGATTTATGAAGTTTGGGATCTCACCCTCAGTTAGGGCCGGATTTCTTTTCTTTTTGTTTCGTCTGTGCACTCCACTGACCGGCGCACACTATTCCCCTCGGCGAAAGTTTGTGACTGATTGTCAGATCTGTCGCAGCCTCAAAGCCTTAAATCACCTCGGCGGGACAACACGGGACGCTCGCTCTAACTTAACGACGGAGCTTCGCACAGATATCAAAGACTGCAGCCAAAGGAAGGTTTTGAACGTCCTTACAACATGTTGACCTTTTGACCCCAAGAGAGCCGTTTCATTGAAAAATATGCAACCCCTTTCCTGCTGCTCTATATATCTTTAATACGGCCTGCTGCTAAATACTTTGCAGCAGCTGAAGTCCATCAAACATACATGTGCCTGGTCACAACGCTGAAAACAGAGGTTCTCCACTGAGGATGAACCTTACCCTCATGGTTCAACTATGCCCCCAATCTATGACTGACGTCTTCTCCCCTTCAACACACTCTCACATGTTTGAGAGATGTGGTTCTGTAGATGTTGATATTTCAAACACATTGCCGTCCTTTCCAAATTCTTTGTTATTCATTGCTGCTGTCGTGCCACACTGACTGATCACGACCGGTGCTCATGTCATAGACAGAAATCAATGACACCCCCTTCTTTCTTTTTTTTTCACGGAACATAAAGTGCTACACGATAAGCTGTCCAAAGATATTAAGCGTCAGCTAACCTTTCCGTCAACCAAAAATGCTCCCAGACACTCTGGGTTTAAATTTGTACGGATACTTTGCTGAGAACAGATTTGACCTCGGGCGTAATTAGCCTAATAAAAGCATTGGATGTGCTGTCAATATGATTTGCATAATGTGCAAAGGCATCTTCATTCCTGAATGCAAACAGTGTCCAAGTGACTTAAAAAATGCTGCAGTGACATTTCTCTTGGTCCTTTGTTCACACCTGTCAGGGGGAAATGGGATGGGGGGTGGCAGCTGCAGCTGCGGCCCCGGCCTCCAGTGGGTCCACCAACACCACCGAGACCCTGCTGGAGTCCAGTGCTCATCAGCCACACACTCACAGTACGTATGTATTTATGGAAAAAAAAGAAGAAGAAAAAGAAAAAAGAATTTCCCCTCGTGCTGACAGGATTAATTTCTTACTGCCTCATTTCCAACATAATCCATGGAGATCAGAGGGAGGATCGAAAAGTGAATTGTCATTTCTCAGTTACACATGCTAATGATAATGGCAAACACACAGCTCAGTTAGTTTAATTTATATTCCACAAAAGGAGGCGCACCCCCCCCCCCCCCCCACATACACACACACACACACACACACACACAAACACACACGCACACACAAAAAGGCTTCTCAAAGACATGCAAATAAATTTCATTGCAATTTCTAGCTTTCTAAAATTTCTCCTAAGAGGTGAAAAACCAAAGATATCGCAACTGTGCAGTTGCAGTCTGCAGCGTCTCGCTTCCAACGGGGAGAGTACAGACTGTGAATCTGTCAGGCCGGCTCTGATATGGCTCCACTTCACAGGTTATTGATTATCTTGCTGATGTGTATCTTGGTGAAAATGCCTTCAACACCGAAAGCCATGTAATGAGTCACTCTCGCACTAGCACAGAGCTCAAAGCAGGTTGTGTTGCTGTACAACAGGGGGGGGGGAGCAGGCTCGCTGGCGGGGCTCTTAAGCCGCGTACTTTTGGAAAATAATGCCTCTCGTATTACGAGCGTGCAGCACTGTACTGCTCAAGGCGCCGGTACTGCACATTTTCCATTTCCCCCTTTTGCAGGCCAGTCGTGTGAGAGGCAACGCTGGCCTTTGTATGACCCACAGAAATATGACACTTTGCAAAAGCTCCGCCTCACTTTTATTTCCGAAGCTTGCACTTTACTGAGCGCTCCTGTTGCGGGAGTGTGTTTTGTCATCATAGCGGGCATCCAAAATGAGGAGAAGTCCGCCTCACTTCTCTATGGCCAGTTGGTTTACCATTCCTTGCCCCATTAGCTTTTTACGACATTTGCATGACTGGGAGAGATGTGGACCTGGGTGATTAAAGACAGAATCTGAGGATCCTTTATCCATTCAGGATAATATGGCGGACCGCCATACCAACCCCTTTATTATATGGCTGTTGGGTGTCGCCACTCTGGGATACTTATAATTCTTGGAGAACAGTGTGAACATGCCTGTTTTTGGCTTTAAAACACATTAAAGCCTAAGGAATGTTGTGTTTTCAATCTCATCTTTGTTCCGTCTGGGTCTGTACAATGTTCTTATCAGAGTTTCCTCACGTCACATGTGGAAGGCCGGGAGAACGAGGGACAGGTGTTTCATGTTAGCGGTTATTTTTGGTCTCGTTGAGGGAACGGATAGCTGGACGCTTTTGTAACTGCAGCCCCCTTTGCCCGTGTTTACCCAACACTCGGGCTCAGAATGTTCAAATTATCAGTGAGAGGAAACAAATGGAGTGTGAAGGCAACGCGGGGATATCGCTTCTCATCAGACTCAGCGCAGGTAATGGGAAACAGTTCATGCATGGTTTGTAGAAAAAAAGCTTCTTTTTTCCCCCTTTCGCCTTCCGTCGCCTGCCGCAGTTGTGAAATCTGACCGAAAGGGAATGGATTTTTCTCTTTCTCCTCTCACATACATATCTGGAAAGGGCTGGTCAAATTTCAATGTCAGCGTTTGGCTGGATGCACCAGAAATGGCGCAGCTGTCAGAGAGTTGTGTCTCTGATTGAACCATGAAACCAATCCCTGCAGAAAAAGAAAAAAAACAACAACTGACAAACAGCAGAGCAACTTCAAGAGTCGAAAATACATTTTCCTCTAATGTTGTTTGATTTATGGCGCTCGTGTGTGCCCATGTGTCAACAGACGCTAGTCTGCTCTGTCTTAAATGAATTGCATTAGGATCAAAAGATCATTTGTAACCTGTAGCCATCATGATTGGTTGCTTTGATCGATTAAAGGTACAATTAGAGAGATTTTTTTCCAATCCCAGGGCACAAATGACAAGAGCACATTTGTGAGGCTTCAATAAGGTCGTTCATCAGTACCAGTGACTCCGCCATTACTTTTAACACTTTCTGGCACCCACTTTCTTTCCTCACCCTCTGTGGCGCTTTGTGCAACCTGTCTGCCTCACAGGACATTTTGTTCTCAAGGCAAAAAAAAAGGGAAAATATTGCAGTATCACACATCCACGAATAACACGGATTTCATAAATTAGGCAACTTATTTGTGTCTTGCAAACATTCGGCCTATTTAACTATTTGAATTGCTCATCTCCGCTCGTTTGTTCAAAGGTAATACTTTGTATACTTGTAAAGCACGTTGTGACCTGCTCTGTGAAATGTTCTGTACCAAATACACTGTACTTACTTAACCCTTAATTAGATCTCCAATAATCAGTAAGATGCAAAAAATGAAACCGCTTTTGTCCTCAGACTGCACTGTGAATATGTCCTCCTGTGCAACAGGGGTTGAGGTGAAGTTATTGTTACTAAAAGTCCACAATCCTCAAGGCTGAGGACATTGGCTCTCTGCAGCAGAACTCATCCTGCACAGGCTCCGTGCTCGCAGGACTTTTTTGTTCCCCTGTAAAGAAATCCTCTTTACGTGAGCCGCGCGGTGCTCAAGGCTCAGGCCGTCTCAAGGAAGATGAGAGCCACAGATTTGAAATTTACTTTGCAAAAAAACACACAGCGTAGGCAAACTGGACAAAGCAAAGACTAGGGGTTGCGATCGTTCCCTTTGACGCTCGTGCGTCCTGCAGAGAGATTGGCCTGTCTGTCTTTTTCTCCACTCGCATTAATGCAAAGTGGAGAAGAACAAATGAGAAGGAGAGAGAGAGAGATTGCCGTCTGCTTAGGTGGAGCTGGCCATCGCCCGAGCTCAGCTCCGCCTGCAGTGAGTGTAAATGTTCCAGGGTCCCTTGCCGCCACCGCACACTGGCAGCAAACTCCCGAGCCGCCCTGCCCGCCAACAGGATTAGCCCCTGAGCTCCACTTGTTTCAACAAACTTATCAGGGTTAAAAAAAACACGAGTCTCTTGGTGCCTTTGTAACATCAAAGGATTGGTCCTCAACTTTGACAGATTAATTAATAGTCAAGTATTGCGCAGCGTTCCTCGAGGCTCGCTCGCATTATCGTAATTAGCATTTGTGCCAAGGAAGGAGGTGATGTTTCATCTGCGTTGCATTTGTTAGTTAGCAGGATTAGGCAAAAAAAATAAATAAATACTGAACCGATTTTTCAGGAAGTTTTGTGGAGGGATGGGGCTTGACCCAAGCGTGTGCTCCCCGAACACTCGTCTCTATTATGCGCTGGTGATGGAGCACATGTTCACTCCATGTGAGGATGTAATGGATTCCTGGTTTAAACAGGTGGTAGTGCATGTCTCACTAAATAATGGCACATGGGGTATTATTACATTATCATATTGCATCAAATTAGCCTCATTGAAGCCTTCTGAAATGTGTTAGGGTGAGAGCTGGTGTATCCGTACGTATAACATACCACGGATGGACAGATAACATGTCCATAATTATTAATAATAATAATAATAAGCGTAATATACGTCAAGGTGTGGTAGTTAAGTCAATATGAGAGAGAATCTAACTGATTGTCTCAAGTCAGTGTGTCATATGGAATACACAGCATATAAAAAACAAAATACCAAAAATAAACACAAAATATTCCCTTTATTTTTTTTCTACCTTAAGACTACACAGGGTCACCGATGTAGCTCTAAGAGGTATCTACATTTGCATTTTATTTACAGCTTACTTCTTCATATTTACATAGTCAAAGAGAAGCGCTAAAAACACAGTGTTGAGAACAAACCGAAACTCAAAATGAGTCCAAAACGTTAGAAAAAGATACAGTCTTATGACGCAACAGTTCTCAGTGCAATATTCCACAATGCAAATATCCTTCATTCATATTATGTTGAGCATACGTATTTTTTTTTTTTTTGGGAAACAAAACGTCACTGAATCAACCAACAGCAGAAAATAATAATAAGAAAAAAATCAAAGTAAAAGCAACCGTGTACTGTTTTCTTGAATGTTTGTACAGAGTGAGACACTCAGTCATGCTCCCACCGCCTCCACACACGCAAAACAAGTTTAAGTGTGGAGTTTAAGTGTTTGATGGAAAGACGATGAGAAAGTCGAGAGCGTGCCGTGGCTTGGCATAGTCCGAACAGTACCACAAGTCAAATCGATGTCACCACTCCAAAATTCGACTCCTCTTATGTTTTCACGTGAAGCGCAATTTTCGAAAGTGCGCCGATTTCTAATTGTCCTTTGCAGACTCCACTGACACACACACACACACACACACACACACACACACACACACACACACACACACACACACACACACACACACACACACACACACACACACACACACACACACACACACACACACACACACACACACACACACACACACACACACACACACACACACACACACACATATGAGAGCTAGAATGTGTCCACGTTGGTTATTTTCAAGGTTGGCGTGTAAAGAAGACCTTAAGTCTGTAAACGGGAACTAGTACACCTGCAGGTCTAATGCATTTCAGCCAGCCACGGGACCCAGTGGAGTCCCATTCTGGAGAATGAAAGCACTTTGTTGACCTGCAGGCAGCCCTTAGGGCAAAGGCAAATTGTATCTTTGCCTCGCCCACAACACAATTCGAAGCCTATAGATCTGAGCAGCCAATACGTGAGCACACCAATGAGATTTGTTTCTTCAGTCATCTTCGTCACTTATGAAAAATATTTCCAAACTTTATCTGACAGGACATTGTGGTGAGGAATACTGACTTGAACTCAATTGTAAAATAAACACTGCCTTTCATATGCAATAGAGATCAGTAAAACGTAGCTGGTCTAATAAAACCCCCCCACAGTAAATGATTTTAAACTAAACCGCCTGTCAAAGTTTATTCCATGTGTCGAAACATCCTTAAGTATTGTTCAAGTACAACAATTAACAATAAGAGGGACAATAGTTCACATTTTCTTTTTTTTAAATTCACATTTGTTATACTGTTAATTCATATAGCTATTTATAAAACAAAACTAAAAATGTAATTCAAAACCATTCCTGTAAAATACTTTTTGTTGTTTAATACACACATTACTTTCCACAGTATTTTTGTTGGCTCCTCGCTATTTTCATAATTGAGTTGTTTGATCACAGTCTAAAAAAGAAAAAAAAAAGGACAATTTACTCTGTTTTTCATTTTGTCTTACTTGGGTAAACAAAACAACAACAATTCCAGTCGAAAAGAAAACGCACACAGAATTTTAAAAAAGTGACCTCATATCCCTTTGTTGGCTTTACCAAACATTTTAAGCATGATCAAGCAGTTTTTGCTAATTTTGTAGTTCATGGATAAAGGCCATGGACATGCACTGTCGGGGTGCACTGAAGCCTTCCAAGCTTGGACCGCAGACGGGCATCAGGCCTCCTCTTCAGGAATTACAAGACATCACACAAACGAAGGTGCCTTGACAAGTACAGCTGGAGGTTTTGATGAAGGGCTCTACCGCCAACAGAAATCTCTATCATTACTTATGGATGACTGGGGCTGTGAGGGTTTCAAGTATAAAAAAGAAGTGATTAAAAGAGGAGGAATCTCCTTGGCTGAGGCGCGGAAAAAGGCAGAATGGAGCGAGCTTTTGAATAACAATCTGCAAGTCTGTCACCAGAGTGGGCCAGTGAACATAATGCATTACCAATACTCCTCTTGGATTCCTTTGAACAGAATCACCAACAGGGATGAGGAAATGGAGTCACAAAAATAAGTCACAGACGTCGCAAGAATTCCCATCCTCTAGCAGCCGCACTTGAAGGGCAAAGACTGTTAAAGAATTTTCAAAAGGAGAAGGGCACTCTTCTATTAATACAGTGCAACTGATTGCAACCATGTTTTTACTCTTTTTCTTCTTCCTTTTTTAACAGTATATTAAAAACCAAGTTGAGCACAGTCAAAGAAAAAAAAAGAAAAGTGGTCATGTACACAACTGTCTTTGGCAAGAAGTCCCATGTCCTACACGTGAGTCTGTCACTCCAGAGCCTCATGTTCATGTCACCTTCGGCCCATTTCGCTCTGTCTCATGAAATGAATGTTGTTGACACTGTCCGCCAGCTCAGGGTATTGGTCGACCGAAACCACGTAGTATCCATCGTAGCCCTGCACCTTCCCCGAGCCCAGGAGCTGTTGTTTCTCTCCCTCTGTCCAGGTCCGCGAGCCCTCCTCTCCATCCCTCAGTCTCTGGCGCTCCCGGGCCCAGGCCTGCGCGACAGCTCTCTGCCGGGCCAGCTCCAGTACGCGAACCTTCTCCTCGTCCACGCTGCTGCCGTAACGCGTATTCAGACACAGGGCGCCGTACTGGAGCTGGATGTCAGTAATGCGCCTAGTCCTGCCATTGACAACTGTGTTGACCTGAGACACCGTCACGTTGACCCCGGTCTCCAGCGTGCGGCGGCCCACCGTCATGCCGATGAGCGCCAGGTCTCCCTCCACTGAGCCCAGTTTGACAAAGTAGTGCGTGTCCGTCCCTGTGATGGTGAAGTGGAGGTCTTCAAGGTAGAACGCGTCGTTCAGAACCGCCGCCATGCGGCGCCCGTCCTCATTGGCTAAACTGATGATGTCAGTGCTGATGCGACCTTCCCGGATGGTGAATTTCACCCCCTTCCCGAAGATGGAGCCACCAGAGGCGAAGATCTTCTTGCTCTCCGTTTGAGGACATCCGGCACTCTTGGCTCTGTAGATCTGGCCAAAACGCTCCAGCTTCACAAAGGCCTTCAGCTGCCGCTGAACTTCACACTGAACGCCCAGCAAGGACTGCAAAACAAAGACGACACTGTTTAGTTAGGCACCCCTAAACCCCGCGCAGTAAAATATCATTTCCGCGTGTTCTCTGAGCAAACATTAATTTACACCATATCATGCTTGTTTGGAGAAGTTCTTCCATATATTTAACCAAACATTCACTTCTGATTGCCTCACACTTGCGATCTTAACCCGTTACCCTAACCCTGCTCTAAATGGGGAATAAGCAGCAGTGTCCGCTTCCAGATGCTGTTTCATTAGCACCTCAAACATCTGAAATTCCGTGCTAAGCCATTCTTTTTTTTTTGTGTTAATGTGTTTGACTGAAATGGAATGACTCAACACCTTTTGTAAAGCGTGTTAATGTGATGGGGCACACACACACATGTACGCACAAATTCACCCTTACCATTCAAAGTTAGAACAGGAGGGGCACAACCCAGTAATGTTATGGTATCTTTCAGTTAGTAAATAGCAAAGTTTTCTGTTTCATTACTTTATATTCACGTAAGTAATATTATAACGTCAACTACATATATAAAATATACGTGTATGTGTATGAATTTATTTCACTATTGACGGGATATATAAAATCTTATAAGTGGTACAAAAAAATTCCATTCTTACGTTGATTAAATATTTTTGAACATGTTATGTACAAAAATAATTCTATTATTGTTTCACATCCATTATCAAAGGCAAAAATCACATCTGTGAGGCACACAGTCCAGGTGAGCAGCAGAGGTGCTTCTTAGCGGATGCAGATCTCTCTGATCACTTGTGACAGGCATGATATTTTGGAAAAAAGGCTGAAATTACTGTCTTTTGACAGCCACGCTGCGGCAAATACGAAACAGGGATCTGTCGGTGACTCGTGTACAGTATTACAGCTCGTCACTTATACAGATGGGTCTGGATGTGCGCAAGAGGGGTGTGGTCAGAAAACATCCCAAAACGACTGAGGTCTTATATATTTGAGATAAACATGAAACGCTGTGTTGGGCTTATTGAGCATAATCATCTGTTAAACTATGTTTTTTTTATCTGGATGCTGTGAACTGCAGGAATAAACACCAGTTTTAAGGTCAGACCGTTACTGTGTATTTAAAGGCTGCTTCATGAATATTTTATGTTTGACGTATATTTTTGTTGCATTTTATTCATCATTTATCTGTAAAGGAGCAGAAGTCGGACGGAAACGTTGCTGCGTGTAGGTATACAGTTTCTTTTCATGATCCTGTGTGGGCTATCCAATAACGCTCAGCCTCTTTACACTGCAGTCATCTCCAATATTAGATTTAGCATTACTTTAACACAGCGGGAAGTATGCAGTGCCTGGTGTATTGTGAGGGAAGAGCAGGATTTTCATATGCTAATGTTACAAATACAATAACCAGTATGCAGAACTTGTGCAGCGTGCACACAGCATGACAACGTTAGGTGTTTTCCTTTTTTTTTTTAATGCTAATGTTGTGCTTTTAAGTTCAACCCGTGCTTTCATCTGATGTTTTTGGACACACAGGCCAACTAGCTGCTGTTCCCCACTGGAACACGCAGCTGCCAGAGATGACGTGGTTAAAAAAAAATTGCGTCCCATCCATCAGCCGTTGTTCGTAAATGGGAAACCTGTCTTATACTGACAGTCGGCTGTTGTTGACTAACATTTTACATGATATTATATTAATATGCAAATGGAGGACAAGTCAGATCTAACTGTGGAATCGATTTTTATCATTGCGTCCACAGGAATCTGCGTTGATTGCAGTGGTTGACTACAGTACAACATTGGGACCAGCTACCAAAGCGGTTTTGTAACCCTGAATTTGCACGCTCCCGGTCATGTGCGTAAAACAAGAACTCGTCTATGGGTCCAAAACAAAATTCATATTTTATCCTAATACTACTTGACAAAAGAAACTCCCCCGGAAAAACGAGAGATTGCTCAAACGGGGGAATGTGATGTGCAATGGACGCTGGCCAGCAGTGAGACGGTGGCCTCAAAAAGGCTGTTTAAACACTGCGCCTTCCAGCCCTCGCCCAAAAGATCAGAAGCTGTGGGAGACATCAGGAGTTTTTTGTCGTCCAGTCACATTCAAAGACCCCCTGACAGTTTCTTATTCTGTCGCACTGTCTCATTAGACGGGGACAACAGGCCGGGGGACTGGGCGTGGTTGAGTGGTGTGGAGCAGTGACTAATACATCTGTGACACCACGTCAGATCCTGCATGTAGGGGAAACATACGACAGCGAGGGGGGCAGCTGTGCTCTTGGGCCCCTGAAGAGCGACGGCCTGGGGGGACACTTCACACCATGCCACTCCATGTTTGTTTACCGTGCCAACAGTGTGACCCGGTCAGCAGCCCGAGAGGCATCAGGAGGAAAAGGGGGCAATGTCCTCCACTTTACTGAAACAGCCTCCCGGGACACTCCCAGAGAGGCATCGCTCACATAGCATGGGGTGCAATCAGCCTCCAGCACAGCCCAGAATGAAATATCAAGCCTTGTGCAGCGCAAACCTCATCCGTCTGGCCCCTCACGGCATTTTTCAATCTGGGTGCGGATTCAGCAGGACGGCGAAATAAGGGGATTAAATGAAAGGAGAAAGAAAGGCAGGCATACTTTCCTCCCTGTATGAAATAGAAATAAAGTGTACCAGGTATATACATGTGCAGTTTGAAAGCTGTTCATGCTTCAAAGAACCCTATATTTAATTAGGCCGGTCTGGCCATCTGCATCGAGGATCAACATGGCATTAACCAGCCGAGAGCACAAATGAACTAGGCAGGATTTCCAGATAAGATAAATCATGCCTCGGCTTGTGAGCGGGGTGAGGCCTAATTATCTCAATCTTTCCTTGTATACCATTTACTGTACAAACTTCAGAGGTGTGCTGACGGAAGAGCTTCCTCACTAAATGCAAGCAAAATCTTCAAATCAAGGCAATTTTTTTTAGCTATTTAAAGCCTCCATTACAGGATGTTTTAGAGATATCACAGTCCATCATGGATGTTCTTGAATATGCACTTGAAAGGTTTGTGGATAAAACTCGAGCTTTCATTTATATTATTCCTTAAATGGATCAACCTTCTGTTTATTGTTTCTGAGTAAAGCAAACGGAATATGGATTCATACACGGCTAATTCAATCTCAGCAAGTACTTTTATCTAGAGTGCTTCTAAGAAACAGAGGGGTGAAAATAAAATGTACAAAAAACAGAAACACAGAGTTTGACGTTGACATCATTGGTAATTAAACGGATTAAGTAGTCAATCATTGAAAATGTTGATTAAACCGTCAGGTCTGATGTAGCCACTTTTTTAGTCAGAACTGCGACTGAAAAAAAAAAAGAAAAGAAAAAAAGTGTTGCATTTATTCTTTCTAATCTACAATGCTTTTCAATCATGCAGTATCTACGCTCAAATATTTGAAATGGAAATTGCTGGGATGTCTTTGGATTGAATTAGATATTTTCTCTGTTGCCGCTCCTTTGTAGATTGGTACCGTGGGTGACTTGAGAGATTCTCTGTGGACTATCAGGCACAGGCAGCCTGCGTGAGTCAGTCCCAGGCAGCTTAGACATTAACCCTTCCAAAGCGTCTATGCTAGATGAGGACACAAGTGAGATTTCTACTTCCATATTTTTTTTTTTTACAGCACTGCTTTCTCAGTTCAATATGCCTGGATGGTTTGCCTGCTTATCATGGATGGCTGCTCAGGGGTCAGAGATTGGGATAACCTTGTATTGTATCATAAGCTTTTAGGCTTATAAATATCTGAGAACACATTTTAAATCACAACAAATCCCCACTGTGTTAAGGTAGCAGCCAGAGTGTCACTCAACAGGAATCTGACCTCCCGGCGGGTGGCATTCACTAGTCAAGCTGTCACCCAACCCCAGACAACAACATTGGCCTCTTCAATAATTCAGGTGAGTAGGGGGGGAACTTAAAAGGGCTGATAAACGCGGGAATCAGAGCATGTCTGGTACTTCTCAGACCTTGGCTAACGGTGTAAGACTGAGATGAAATCAATGGCCAGTGGTGGAGGGAATCGAGAGTGAATTTCCCTAATGGCAGGACGATTACAAGAGCTGTTTAGCCTGACCCCCTTTCCCCAAGATGAGGACTATAGGGGCAGGGACCTGGCTCACTGGGCTGTGTTTTGGCCTGATAGCTGGCAGCTCCTCTGGGAGTCTGGCTAAATAGAGCATGTCTATTTGCTAATCATGTAGGAAAAGAAGGGGGTGGCGGTGGGCGTAAGGTGGAATAGGAGAGGGCGACTGATTTTACCTTTGTGCTGTCCCACTCCTGCGTCTTGACCTGGGTCCGGACCAACTCGTAGGACGGCTCCATGGCCTCCGTGTTCGGTTTCCGATAGCCAGGGATGACGTTGTACAACTGGAAGCCGAAGGTCACCAACCAGCTGTTCACATCTGCAAAGCAGCCATAAAAAAAACAAACAGTCAATGCATATATGTATATGTAGTTATTATAGTGTTATACTGTGGATCCTGAACCCTAAGATTTCAATTGTTCGACTTTAACAGTGGAGATTCTGCAGCGTGAGTGTCTGTCCCCTTAATATACTCCTCACTCGGTCCGAGCACTTGATTTGTTTGTGAAAGTGGACAAGCAGGTAATAAACACTCGAGCTGGCGGCGATGATTCATGTCCACTCCCGCAGGTGCCACACTAATGACACACAGCCGGGTTCCCAGAAATGCCAAGCGATATCTCCGGGCATCCGCTGCGCTGATAATTAAACACTGTAATTTCATATCATTTCAAACGCAGCCGAGGCGTCGACACAGGACATTCCAAAGACTCGGCAGGTTCTTCTGCAATCCTGACGAGATGCTAAAAAGCAGGAAGGTGGATTCAAATCCACGCAATCGTTTAAATGCGGGTCATCACGCGGCAGCCGACCGGTGCCGTGTTTGTAAAGTCCAGCTGCCAAGTTCCCTGCGATAAGTTGTCATCCATTCTGAAAACAACCTCAAAAAAACATGTAGGACATGTAGAAAGAGCCTGTTAAATCGGAGCCATTTGTTACTTGCCCCTTTCAATGCAGTGGTTATGGACAGCGGAATCATTGCTGTGACACTCGGGGGGGGGGGGGGGTCACAGACCGGCAATGCCACACTGTTGCACCTGACAAAGCGTCTTTAATTAAGAATTTGTTTGAGGACAAGGAAAGGACCCGGGCAATTTGGTGAAAGGAATGGAAATGTCAGCGCTATCAATCACAATTGAGACACAGCCACTACAGTACATCTAACAGGCTGCTTAGCATTCCAAGGCCCCCGATGGCGGTCGGTGAAGCCGAACGCCTTCTCCGTTTGGCTACGAGGCTTTGTTGACCGCTGTCCCTCTCAGTATTGTCTACAGTTTAAAAAAAAATAAAAAGGATTTCACAACCAGCATGAGCGTTATTTAAAAAAATATAAGGGCATAATTAACAGAGAATTATATCTCACAGACGTGTGAATGAGATCTGGCTGAAATCGTTTGCTGTAACCACAGCGGTGGTCAGTGAGTAGCCTTGACAATGCTGTTTAACTTCCAGCCGGAGAGGTTGATACCACTGGCCCTGGCTGACGCTTCTATGGATCTATTGTGCTCTCCTTCTCCACTGGGGTGCTTTCGCTGCCATTTACCTCCTCCCTATCACAAAGCAACACAGAACGATGTGATATTTCTGGGAAGGGACCTGAGCACTTGACAACAGAGGGGGGGGGCTTTGCCGTACAGCATTGTTCCCTTTGAGCACTTTCAAAACGATTGCCACTGGGCACACGCACAAGCTCATGGGTTTTTGCATGCAAAGCAACATGCATGCGTACACACACACACACACACACACACACACACACACACACACACACACACACACACACACACACACACACACACACACACACACACACACACACACACACACACACACACACACACACACACACACACACACACACACACACACACACCAGAGCCGAAAAACAACCTCAACGTCCCAGTGAGGAAGCTATTGAAAACCTCTCTAGCACGCTGCATTTCAATTTTCAAATTTCATTTTGGCAGGCAGGGTCTGTTCTTCTATTTGTGGCTTGTTGTTAAGAATAAACGCTCACTAAACTCAGCACAAACACCTGAAAAAGAGTATAGTTTGCTGAGCTGAGAGCAATCACAGCTTCACACCTGACTGAGGCTTAAGATATGCCCCCGCCCCCCCCCATACGTATCATTTTAGCGACTTCTAAAAACTACTTGCATCTAGAGACACTCGCTTAACATCTGTCAACTGCTATTTATATACATACAGTTACTGAAACTGTTAACAATACAAATCACTTGGGGCCGGCCTCCTACGAATCTTCATTTACAGCTGTTATGTACACAGAAATTTCTGCCTTTGACTCTTAAATACAGTAGACAGTGGCTCAATGCTTAAAATGTGGCCCTGACAAGTTGCTGCTTTGCAGAGGATGTAAGCTATGGTTTGAAAAATTTCTGTGAACATTTTGTTACTTACTAACACCAAGCTTCCATCCTCTGCTAAAGTGGGCTGGGTGAATTTTTTCGGAGCCTCTCATCCCAGTGTGAACTTACCAGTCATGTAGCACTTTATCTCCTCGTTGTTGCTGAGGGGGTTGTTATTCTTGAACATGTACAAGTTGAACGGCACAATGTGGTTGCTGTTGAGACGTTTCCAGATCTCGTGGTCGGGCGTCGTCCAGCGGCCGGCGAGGACATCGTAGTCCCGTCTGCCCATGTGGACCAGTCTGCTGAGAGGCTCGTACAGGCCTCCCTGGTAGCCGATGATTACCTGGAAGTTGGGGTTGGTGTCGAGGTACACCTCTCCGAACGCAGTGTGGAGAACCTGTTTGATCATGAGGCCTGAGCCACTGAACACAGCCAGAGGGGTGCCTATGTTATCACAGGCCACATAAAATTCATCCCCGCTGCTTAGCTCCATGGCAAACAGGTGTCCCTGTAAGTCGTAGTACAGGGAAGTTATCTCGGAGCTGGAGTGATTGTACATATGCGTGACCCGGGTGGGACTGGATAAGTCGGCATAGAAGAACTGCAGGTGGTGGCCCATGCTGCTTCTGCTCGACACCCTCCTGCCCAAGCCGTCGTAACGGTATTTGATGCTCCAACCGCTCACTTTGTTGTACACTTTGATCAGCAGGCCGGCTGAGTTGTACTCAAAGTATTCATTTCCTCGCTGCTTGAGGAAACCATCCTCATCCATCCTGTACTGGACATCTCCCAAGCGAGTAATGCGGTCTCTGATATCATAGCGTAGTGGCGTGAGGCGCGCACTGTTTCCAGGGCTGAGGAGGTGCAAGTTGCCGTTGAGGTCATAGCTGTACCTCCACAGAGGCTTGTCGTTGATGGAGACTACCTGGAGTTGACCGTCGGCGTCATACTCGTATGTGTAGCGCGTGGTGTTGGCATAAGGCCCAACTTTCAGCTCCTTGGCCACCACTCGGCCCATGTTGTCATACTGCACCATCATCCAGTACATGAGCGAGCGGAAGATCTCGTATTGAACCTCCTTCACTCGGCCGTAAGCATCAAAGTGCTTGGTGTGGGTCATCACTGCCGTGGTGATGATTTGATTGATGTCGTAATAGATCACCCCAAATTTGCCAAACTGCTCTGTTTTGCCGGACACATCGTCGTAGCGATACAGGTCGATCGGCAGCGGGGTTTCATTGATGACAGCCTGCATGCTGGTCACTCGGAAGCTGTTGTCGTAGACGTAGTCGAATCTGGCGTTCACCATGCCCTCTTCGCTGAAGCGGAAAATCTGCCTGTCGATCAGCGGGCCGATCTGCCGGTAGCGGATGGTGCAGGTAAAACCCTCACTCTGCAGGTTGACTGTTTTCAGCATGCCGGCCACCTCGTCGTAGGAGAAACCGATGCGCGTGGTGTCATAGAGAATTTCCAGCAGCTTGGCCAGCTTGCCATATTTGTAGATGACCCTGCGGCCTGTGCCCAGGTAGGTTGTCTGCAGCAACTGACCGTCCTCGCTGTAGTCCTGAAGCACTGAAGCGTTGCCTTCAGGGGGCCGGTAGGTGTTTCTGTAGTAGCCAATGGAGCGGGAGGTTTCCAGGGTCTGCCGTGCCACGTTGGGCATGGTCACAGAGGAGAGTCTGTCATTTTTGTCGAATTCAAAGATGTATTGCCTCTGGCTGTAGAGCAGTAGTACCATGGACTGTAAAGAGAAGAGGAAACACAAACCTTGTCAGCAATTTCAATACAGTTTAAGAGTTTGACAAATTATTTGATAAAAAAACACAAAAAAATTAAACACCATTAGATAGGCATTACTTTTAGCCATACAGTGTAGGCTGTGAATGTACCAGACACATTATACCGCATAAAGGATGAGCAAAATGTCAAAAGCGATAACATATTATTCATTCAAGACAGAGTCAGACCAAATCCAATTTCCATTTTGAAAGAAGGGTTATTGATATTCCTCCAGCATTAAGATTTTCCTTAAGAGATGCACGCTGCTTGTTTCTTGTTTATTCAATCTTTTGATCTTAACCTTGTGAGAGAACTGAACAAAATTCTGTTTGTGCCCTTCTCAGACCATTAAATGAAGTGTTTAAATCCGTTCTGTGGCTGTCACAGTAGGCTGCCGGCATATCAGCATTGAGAGGTTACCGAAAAGCCAATTGACAAGGTGCCATTTTCATATTACATGTATGCGCTGGAGAAATCACAGCACCTGGCCTTTTCCCCAAGAAGCTCGCCTTCAATTAGTAAGTAGAAAGTGACATTTCACTCTTTCAGGTTGAACTTTGCTGTCAGACCATAACAGAGTCTAACGTCTGTGGTGCACCAGACAGGTTTTAATCACATTTCTGTTGATATCTGCGCTAGAGAGACTGAGATAATGCCGCACAAACAGCTGAAGTATTCACAAGTCAACTTTTAACTCCAGTCTCAAGACAACTCCACAATTTAATGGTACAACAAGTCCTATCGTATTTTTAAAAAATCTTTAAACCATTTTATTATTGTTACAGCACCAACAATTCCTACCTTCTCCAGGTATGTGTAGCTCCAAGATTTACCATCAGCAAATATCTGGGAGGTGATTCTGCCGTTCTGGTCGTACTCCATGCGTACGGACATGGTGCCTCTTTGGATGCCTGCCACATGCCCTCCGGGGGAATAGGTGACATTGACCCCGTTCAGGCGACTGCTTGGCGCCCACAGGGTTGGCCGTCCGGCTTGGTCGTAGTGGATCCGTAATGTGAACTTCCTGTGGTCATCGTACACCTTTTCTGTCCTGGTGATTCGATCAAAGTCCATTGACAGCAAGTTCCTGTTATGAACCTACGGAGGTGAAGAAGCAGGGGATAAGAAACTTTTAATTTGACCACGGCTGCTCCACCAAGAGGAAATTAACATGTTAGGCAGCCTGGAATGACAGAGAGGAAATGGTGCACGACTCTTCCAAGGTGGGACCTTATGAGGAGAGCCTTAATCACCAAGCGATAATTCTATATTCTTATTTCTATTCACAGCTTTTAATTACAGCAGAGGAGCTGTATCTCAGGACTGCAGGAGCCACTGAAGTGATGAAATTATAAGAATTACCATATTTCTTTGTTTGTGTAAAATTTCCGCAGTATTAGAGGGAGTGTGCCTATTCATGCACAAAACATTAGAGCCACATTGATCATTAAATTCATTTCCCACTGCTTGGTTACCAGGCGCAGATGACTCTCATTTTATTTAGCTATTTCTGTAAATTGGAAAAAGAGGAGAGAAATAATCAATTCTTCAGCTGTGTGACTCGCAAGATTGTATAAATGACACTTTGCATTGTTTGCCTATTTTGGATGTATGCGGCGGCTCACGTGACCGTTGGCTTCGCTGTGATCAGAGGCAGAGCAGTGCTCCAGACTGGTGCAATCGTTCCTGGCCATGTCCGGGTCAGCACAGAGGCAAACACACTCACTGCCTTGCTTTACTTAAGGAGGCAGCTCCTGTGCTCTGGTCAAAAAAGATCAACCAACATTGCTGACAGTATGTTTCCCAGTCAGCAGCCAATGTACGCAGAAGCCAGAGAGGAAAAATGAATCGAATCAAGGGTAGAGAACAACTTAAGGTTGTACGCCAGGGCAAATCCCCATATAAACCCTTACTTTGGATACCATCTGATAGTTTTTAGAAAATGTGGTCGAAGAGGGTCCCTTAAAACAACCCCTCCGACTCTGTATTGCAATCATGGATTTTTTTCCCCCCTTCTAGTTGCTCTTCAGGTGTGCTAAAAATACTTGGCGAGGCTTAAAAACATCTTAAGGCGGCTCATGGAGCTGCTCCTGGCTCCCGTCCAGACAAATGCCACAGAGCAGGTCGCAGTGGGCTCGCTGAGAAGCCACGCTTTTTCCTCTCTTTTTTTCCCCACACTGAAGAAAGAGAACGCTTAGGTCTCTCATCTGTGCAGGGACAATTACACCAGAGGCAATTAAGGTCACTGATACCTAATTGAGAGGATTCATTTCCACTAAAAGCAACAGATTCACGAGGAAAACGATTCAGCGCGCGGTTCGGAGTGGCACAAACAATCTCAAACAATCTCATACCCGGGACTCAGGGGCTCTGGGAATAGAAAGAGTTGCCGGCATTCGTTATCCTCTATTTTACCTTCACATGCTGTCAGACTGTCCTTGACTAAAGTGAAATTGCTACACTTGTTGGGCATTTCTTAAACTACTTAGATTCTTAAAGATAAGTGACTTAGGCAGTCATAGGCAGCACAGGCCTGCCACCTGTCCAAAAAGATTGTGTTGCGATTGCTCCCCAAAAGAAAATAGGGTGTAAGAGAGAGAACGTTCCTCATGCCAGGAGCAGGTTCACTAAAGACTCAACAGGGTGGAAAAAAAAACGGACACGGCAGAGTTCCCCACGATCCCATGAGAATGGAAACCCGCTCATGAGGAATTATTTTAAATTGGACATCACCCCTAAAAGGAGCTTCTCAAAGAAAGTAGACGCGTGGACGAAAAAAGAAGAAGACTAATAGGCCCGACAATATTTAATTAACTGTCCTCAACATGAAACATGACAGCAACATCTGATCTTTCAATCAGCGCCCCTGAGTTTCTGTGTCAAGTGACAATCTCAATCTGTCACTTTACCAATGAAAATGCCTTTCGTCAATTCTCATGATTAATTCCAACAATTACCCTTTCATTAATAACATCAGCTATGTTTATTCTAACACTGCAAACAAAGAAAACTAAATCTATTGCTGCATTTGTTGCCGACTTGTATTCTTTTTCGAACAACCAGCCCTTCATTATAAGACGCGATGGTGGTAATAAAACGCTGATACAGAGATGCACTCCTCTGTCTCTCTCTCTCTCTTTCATTTTTTTAAAGTGGTTGAGGATTCTGGCGACCGTACATTCACAAACCACTTTGAGAGGAGGGCTTTCTTCCGTGGAGAAACAATTATTGTGCCTCGGCAACATAAATCATGAACATTGTGGGAGGCGGGGTGGGGGCGAGCCAGAGTAGCACATGTCACTGTGGAAGGGGGCGAACTGAGCCCCATCGGGAATCCTGCTCACCCTCGGGACAATGAACGGCAGAACAGGACAAGCATTATGCACGTGTAGTTCCACAACGTAACAAAGTTCACAGTTTCATAGACAGAAAAGCAACAACCGGAATACTTTGCTCATTCCCGAACAGAACAAAGACCTGTCAAGCCTCGCTCCTTTTCTCATGCATCCCTCTTTAGAACCCCCCCCCCCCCCCCCCCCCCCCCCCCTACCACCCCCTCAGCACTCGCGCGCTGCCACCACACTCACCCAGCCACCCACATAATATCACTTGACATGCCACTCAAGGTCGCTCAATGATTCCAGCTCTGTTCATCCCCTCTGTTCTTGCCATTAGGGCTGCTCCCATTTCCCATCTCGCCCCCGGGGCCATTGTCTGTAACATACATTAGACGCTTTCACTTCCAAAGGGACAACAGGGCCATTAAATGAACAGCCAGCGACAGACAAAGTGGCACCTCCCCATTAGCCGTGTCACTTCCCAGGGAATGTGGGAGACGGCTTAAACAAAGTTGTGACTTGCCTCGCAGAGCCAAGGAAAAACACAATATGCGCCAATCAATCAGTATATATCTTTCACCGATGCTGCCTGTGTAAATATTAATGTCAAGATGCTTTATGGTAACGTAGGTTAGGTTGTCCATCCAATCATGAGAAGGAAACTGTTGATTTACTGTGTATGTAGGTACGTAGGTAGATAGATGGATGATAGATGTCAATATTTGTGTGGTGTGAAAAGCTCTGATATGATCCACATCTTGCAGTCGAGAGGCCAACACATCTAAAAACATTGCACTGCAGTTCGTAGCTATGAGGTAAGATGTTTCATTTTTGCAAAAGTTATTACAGTGCCAAATGCCAATCATTTTTTTTCCGATCTGTGTCAATGAAACAAGCTAAAACAACAGAATTACACTTATTTAATGCTACAAGGTATAATACATGGGATGTGTGCACGAAAGTGATTGTCCACTACAGTGCATTGCTGGATAATCTTGCATGAAAATCATCATTTACTTAGCACAATGTGATCCAAAATAAAGTAAAAACTTTTTAATAAAAAGCCTTCTTAATCATATTGAAATGAATAAAGAAGCCCACATTGTTACTGTCGGCCTGAAAGTAGCCTTCTAACAAAGTCTTGCAGTGAACATGGTTTTCTATCCATCAGCCCACAACTCAAGACTACTGCCGAAGAATGCAGAGGTTTTTCATTCAAGGATAAATTGCCGTGAGTGGAGTCATGTCCAGGACGAGGCTGGAATTCAATTCCATCTTGAGCCAGATAGAAATTTTTCCTCTCACTCTCATCCATTTTTAAACAGTCACCTTGTGATCTTCTTTGAGTGTGTATGAGCACAAGTCACTTCCAACAAGCTGGCATGCTTACCCTTAATCTGCGTCCATAAACAGTGACCTGGCCGCGGGCCTGCTCCTTCCTCTGCCTCCACTCCACCAGGTTGAGGCCATTGTCAATGGCCAGGGTCACGTTCCTCTTGCTGACTGTGGGGTTGACGGTGCCAGCCAGCAGGTGGGGCTCGGTGTGCAGGGACACCTCCATGCCATTGGCCAACACCAGCCGCAGTGAGCCATCCAGACCAATAAAATAGCTGTTGCGTACTTGATCTGCAGAGGGAGCATAGGGGAAAATGATTATAATCAAGATTGGAAGGAGAGGAAACAATCAGAGCCCCTTGTAGCTGATGTAAGAGGACTAAATCTAATATTCATCTCCGTCGGACACAAACACGATGACCTTAAAATGGCTGCTCAGCAAAAAAGAGAGGAATTAACAGCAGTATTTAACCGAACCCCAGCAATAATATTGGGTCTGTGACAACAAAGATCAATAGTGAGAGGTTTTCCCTGCGCCAGTAAAGTTTTACAACTGTTGCAGCAGCCTTGAGGATATGGAGGGATGAAAACTATCAAAGATTCTCGCTTGCCTGTGGCCACAGAGAAAGCAGGTTGAAATGTAAAAGCACACGCACACACGCACACACACACACACACACACACAGGGGATAAATCGGAGCCTGTCTGTTACTGTCCCCAGGTGACGGCCGCCTGTGTTCCAGCTCCAGACCAGTGACTAATGTTTCCACTGAGCAGCTCATGTACATTCATCAGAGATGTCTCCTTCTCGCCTCCTATCAGTAGACTGACAGGGGCCAGGATGAATATTATTCTCATTAAGAACAAAGGGAAATTAATGGCTTGTCAAACATTACATTAGTTAATTGCATTAGTTGACTTCATTTAACAGAAAGAGACAAAAAAAAGAAGAAGAAAAATCAACACATGCACTTTCATTTGCTGGTGTTGACACGTCAGGGTAAAGTGTCTGTGATAATTTCTTAATTTAGAACAGAAAACAACAATGAACGTCAAGTGATGAGCCGGGGTTTTGTATCTTTTTTTTCTCCTTCTGCCACAGGACATGTTGTGCTGCTGAGACTAGAGAAACGGGTAGAGGAGGCAGGGCTGACCTTGCACTGGCCCGTACCTCTCTCCATCACACAAACACCTTGGGGTTGACCAAGAGGCCTCCGGGGCAGAGCCGAGCGAAAGGAGGCCTCCGAGACCAGATGAAGCTGGAAATAGTGCTGAACTCGGAGGTTCACGTTAATGCATGCATACAGTTGAGCATGGGGGGGTGGGGGGGTGGGGGGGGGTGGGGGGGGGGGGCAGGCCCTGCGCTGACATTTAAGGGGGCTGTAGTCTGCTTAAAACAAAACAAATGATGGAACGGTGCGCCTGACCATCATGCTTAGGGCTCACTGTTTGCAGTTATTAAACACAAATCAGCATGTTTTTGTTGAAGATTAAAAACACAATGAGCCTACATGCTTAAAAAGTATAGTTACAGTTAGTTATTATATCCTGCTACTCAGTCATTAATTAATTTCCACTCTAGTATTCGAGGTTAATGCTTAAGTGCAATACAATTACATTATTTCAAACTCTCTATTTTTATGATTTCATACCTATTTAAACGCAATATTCACATTTGTCAAGTGTATGCATGTCCTTGATGAATCTACATCTGATTAGAGTGAAAATAAATGATCAGCTCCACACAATGATAACGACACAATTAACCTTGCGTTGTGTGGTGAGGCTCGCCCTGAGGAGGACAGTCACATTAACAGATGACCAGAAAGGAATCTTTAAGGCCGAGCATTCATTCATGTGTTATGTGATCGCCCAGTTGCAAGCTTACAAAGCAGACAACAGGGAATTAATTAACGGCAGAGTTCCTGGCGCCGCCCTCCCTCGCGAGCAGATGTCTGAGACAAGGTCGCGACGCGGAGGTGACCAGTCCTACGTGAGTGAGAAACCAGAGATTGTCCTCTTCGATTTCAGAGAGTTTTGCAGTTAGCCAGCGGCACCAGGGGGCGGGGGACACGCTCAAACGGAAAGCAAACATTAGCAGGTGAAAGGCTGTGGGCGGGACGGTGTCTTCAACACTGAAGAAGGTCCAGATAATTCCCAGCTATGGCCAGGCACTCAATGAAGTAGATGGCCGGGCACAAAACTAAATATTACATTTGCCTAAATGTATAAGACAAACCAGGCTCAGCCACAAGATCAGTCCGCCCCCTCTCGCTTAATTTCCTAAACCTGGAGGATCTCGTATGGACAACCAGCACTTTGTTTAATGATAGAAAAATCAATTTCATTTCCATTCTGGTAAATGGAAGTTGCACTGCTAATTTTTTTTATCCAAAACAGAGCTGCAGTAAATGCTACTGGGAGGAAGCTCTGCCGCTGATAAGCGATGAGACATAACATCTTCATTTAAAGGTCTGCTCGCTCAAATCACAAAATGTGATTTTTAATCTAATTCCTGGATATAGCCATGCAGGGAGTGTGCGTTCTATTTACCCAGGAGTCTGTGCCCGACGTCCGCCTTCACCTCAATACGGTAAGACTGGGGGCAAATTGACTTTTTTATATGCTGCTCAAAGAACTGTAAAAAATAATAATTTGGAAAAGTCAGCCATATAACAGTCAGGAAACACATTTTCTTGGAACTACTTTCTGAGTAGTTCCTGTTTAAACTGGCGGCTGGTCCACATCGCGGCAGCTCCTAAGGCTAAAGCCCGATCAAAATTTGTCAGGAGGTGCTTGTCTCCCTTTCCAGGCGTCCCTAGTTTGAAGAAGATCCATCCCAAAGCGCAAGTCTCTGAATTTGCTCATTGTCTGGTACCTCATCTAATCCTACTTGTCTTGGGACATCCTACATAGAGCTGTTGGCCCCTACAACACACCTCACAGAATCAGAAGTTTGACTTACACAGTGGTTACTGCTCCATGTTATACTCAAAGGCAAAAGGTACTATTAAAACTGTGTACAATCCGTCTTTTAAAATCAGGGCCTCAGTCCAAATTTCTGCCCTATGTGTCTAAAAATATGAAAGAATCCCAATTATAAAGTACATAACAGATACAAAAAGCATTAGTTTAGAGAAAACCAGAGGCAAAGTTCATGTTTTT
This sequence comes from Scophthalmus maximus, assembly GCF_022379125.1. Taxonomy (NCBI): domain Eukaryota; kingdom Metazoa; phylum Chordata; class Actinopteri; order Pleuronectiformes; family Scophthalmidae; genus Scophthalmus; species Scophthalmus maximus. Next base: position 7,450,692 of record NC_061525.1, read on the forward strand.
GGCAGTAACATTGATAAAAGACCTTAAACGTCACCAGCTCCACCCACGAGCTACGGTAAAAGACACTCACCCTGCATGAGCGTGTAGAAGGTGCCAGAGGCTGACAGGTTGGTGGTGACGGTGATATCCTCTTTGTTGGAGCCCTCTGTCTGGACGCGGACCGAGCTGTCGCCATCTGTACGGTAGCTGCTCACTCGGCCCGTCGGGTAAGTGATGTTCGTCAGACGCCCATAATTGTCATACCTACAGAGAAAAACACTGATGTGAGCCAAAAAAGGGGGGAAAACAGCGGCATGGCATCTGAAACTGTGTGTAAACAGTAACTATTGCCAGGAAAAACATTACCAGGCCACTGTTGAGATTTGTTAAATCATAAGGAAGCAGTCACAATCATAAACGCAGGTCACGTTTGCATAAATTCACGTACATAAATGTGACTAATGAGTTGCTCTGTCATCCAAGATTTACTGTGATTATGAGTTGCTATCCAGGATAAACTGATCAAGTAGTAATTACAGTAGGAATTGAGAGGTTTTTTTGTGGCGCCTGAGATTTCCCTCTTGGTGTCACAAATTGTGAAAATGCGTCAACATAGGCAGTAAACACAGTAACAAATCCATCGATGTTGGCAGCCCGAGGTAATAAAACTCAAAATTATCAGCTTTAATCACCGGAGAACAATCAGCACTACTTCTACAAAGTCTCCAATGTCTGCCGCAGTTTACAACTGGCGAACGAGTCAAACAATTTGGAACTTTTCTAGCTCCTCCGACTGTGCGAAGCGAGTGTGCGAATGCGGGATGAATAGCAATGGTGCTCCGCTTGTAAGTAACCTTTAGAGGATGGAAGCGTTTATTGACGGAGAAAAGAAAAGTGCCACAGCCGAGACGAGAAAAGCACACACCGTGTCACATTTGGAAATCTGCTTATTAGTTTAAAAGATTAGCGGTATCACATAATCTCATGATACAGTCTATGAAACAGGAGCACCGGGGTGCGACTCTTTCAGGAGATGCAGCTCCCCCGACCCTTAAAAAAAATCAGTAAGTTCATCACAAACAGGGACATGAGTGGCCAGATTGTTTCATCTCACTCAGAGCGCGCATCGGCATAGAACAATTTGAAATCTCTCACATTGCCAGTGTTCCAGAATGGGGGTCGAGTGAACGGTGCATTACTTAGAATGAAGACTTTCATCCGCGCGCTGAATACAGATTGGAAAGCCCTCCTTCGATGTTGCTGCCTGCCGTAATAAAGCCTCTAATAAATGAGACGGTGGGTGATGGTGTACAGATATTTCCTCAGCGCTGCCATCTCAAATATCCAATATGGAGAGGAAGAGTGAGAGAGGAATCATCTCCCCGAGATAAACGTTATCTGATTTCAACTGTAAGGGACTGGGATCCGCAGATACATTTCAACCCCCCAGTCTTCCACTTCAGGAAATACTAAATAGCAGAGTAATTTATATCCAACGCATTTGATTTTCTTTTGATACTGCCTGTATTTTATCAGCAGCTCAGTCTCCCTTTTTTTACAATCACAGCTTTTGCAGTGGAAGCTTGCCATCCGCGCCGTACCACTCTCAACTCGCTCAATTCATTCGACGAAGGGGGTGCTCCTGTATTGCCATCACCCCTGCCCAAAATGGCCGAGGCCACGAGACAGAAATCTCCTTCCAGAGCGATGCTGCACACCCCGGCTTGATCACTGACCCAGGCGCTCTCCGTCTCAATTAGTTGCCTGAGCCGGAGCCGCTCCTCGGGCTCCACCGCTGAGATGCGATGGCTCTGGCCCGCCTCAGCTCAGCCGCCAAATTAGCTCGCGTTCTCTGGACAAGAGGGGCAGGCGGGGGCAGGGTTTCTCAGCAGAAGGAGAGGAGCGCTTTCCCCCTGGATGGTCGCAAGTCCATTCCGATTGCATCGCCTCTGTGTCACATGCTAGCTCTATGACCTTTCACGCTGGCGCCCAACAATGGACCAGACACTTCATATCAGCGTCCCCTCCAGCACACCTAACCTCTGTTCTATGCAGAGCCGTTCACATGTTTTTCACTTCCTGTTGCTGCATGTGAATTTCGGAAACGGCTGATGACTGCGGAGGAAATAACATCAAGAAAATAACCATGACATTATTTCCACTTCCAAATTTTTACATGTCCAAGGTGTGTAATCACCAAATGTATTTAATCAACTGAAGAGCATTTTTGTTGAACCCAGCGGCTAATTGGTATTTGTCACTGAATGGAAGCATCACTGCCCTGTTCACTGCAGGCTAAGAGAACAATCAGGCATCCTTCAGATGATTTAATAGAGTTACAGTAACCCTTAAGTATGAGCACTTATCATTACAACAGCAACAGTAGGAGGTCAGCAGAGCATCCGCATGTACTGTAAATGTCAGAGCAGATGAGATTGGGGAGCAAAGTGAGACAGTCCAGCAGATGTCCTTTTGTTCTCCAGTCAATCTGTTACGTTTATTTATTTCTGCAGGCACCCAGGTTATTTCTCCCTACTGGCTACAGGACCAAAGTATTGTGCATTAATTAGTGAATTAACATAATCAAAAATGTATGGCGGTGCACTTTGTCGAGCAGAGATAAACGCAGAGATCAATTCCGATGATAGCAATTATTGTTTTGACCCTCAGGTGGTGGAGTGACCTTCAGAGCTAATTATTCTAGAAAAAAAACCAACAACGCAATCTACTGGGACTTAATCAAAACATGGAATATCTCACTCGCCTGTAGGAAAGTATGTTATTTTCTAATTTGAAAGCAATAAAACAGGAAATGAATATAATAATATAGATTTAATAACAATACTACTACTACTACTACCGCTAATAATAATAATAATAATAATAATAATAATAATAATAATAATAATAATAATAATAATAATAATAGTGCTTTGTCAACATGCAAGTTTAAAAAGTAAGTGCATAGGCTATCGCTGCGCAACCTTGGCTTACCTTCTAGGTTTGTTATACTGTTGGTAGATAACTATGTATCTTCCACAGTAAATACAATATAAAGTGTGTACTACAGGCTAAAAACACTACGTTGACACCTTTTAACCGAAGCCCTTTACATTTCGCATCTCGTCCACCCATTCACCCACACACTCATGCGCCGACGGCCGCGGGCCATTACGAACAGCCTATCGGGAGCAATTTGGGGGTCGAGTGTCCTACTCAAGGGCACTTCGACCTGTGTCGAGGAGGAACTGTAGATTGAACCACCAACCTTGTGATTAGTCGATGACCTGCTATGGCCCCAGTGCCGAAGCTTGACAATGATGCAATTCTAGAAGAATATGTGAACACATCACAGTGTCCCTACTTCTTCAAGAGTAACTCGAAATAATACATGTCATTCAATAACGCTGAAAAAATGCTGTACCTGTTTGTTTTGGTTTTTTTCATTGCCTACAGGTGCGATTTTTTAAGAAATTGGGGAACATCTTGATCATCCATTGTTTGTCTTTCATCTTACAAAAGCCCCTCTGCGTTGGTGGTGCAATACTGAATCACTGTTTTATTTACATCACAGCTAAGACTGCTCTCAAACCTGATAATAACAGCAGCCATTTCACAGAAAGAAAAAAAAAAATCAGATTTCCAACCACCCCATTGGATTTGTTTAAGCCCTAGGCAATTCAGTCTACCTCGAGAAACGCCTATGCATGGCTGCATTAGTGCCGTTTTTTTCCCTCTTCCCCCCAGTGCAACCGTCTCAGATGACAACCAAATCAAACACGGGTGATAAATGTCTACTCAGATTAAACAGAGCACCTGATTATGTGTCAGAGTGTTATATTCCTCCGGCGAGGTGTAACAGATGTCTGACCGGCCAATCTGCTTAATCACACTTTTTTGGAATGACAACCAGTTTAGCACGGTATCCCTTGGTACAGCATATTAAGCTGAGGGACAGATTGCACGGTAGAAGTCACAAGAACAGGAAAATCCTAGGCTTACATGCTGCAGAATGTGGGAGCGTTTTCAACTCTCACCTCACAATGTGCGCTTCGCCTCAATCAATTACGACCTCTAGTCTAATCTATTACGTTCCTGCACCTAACAAGTCCAAACGAGCGACGGTCTGGACGCCGTCGCTGCAAGCAAGCGTCAGTGCAAATAAGTTACATATCATGCTGTAATCCTATTTGGTCTCACAGCAAATAGGATTACAGCCATACTGCAACAGGTCTTGTTTTCTGAGTGACATGGACATCCAGGCATAAGGAGGGAGTTCAGGTGTCAATAAGGTAGCTTGTGTGCCAATAAACTCAGATGTCACAGTACTCTTCAACTCTAAACATTAACTCACTAAAGCATCTTTAGTGCTACCACAAAATAAACATCCTACAGAGAGATTCTATAAATGACTTTGTACAAATTGTATTTTGGATTTAGGAGATTTAACAGATCTATTTAGTTGCTCTCTGTGGCAAAGCACTAATCTATAATCGGCTCAACTAGGATCCAGACTCCAATTATCAGGATTATAAAGGTGTTTTGCAAATGTTGTCTTTGAGTTACTTACTCAAAGAAGGTTGTCCATCCATTTTCATTCGTCTTAGTCGCGAGAAGTCCCGAGCTTCCGTGGTAGGTCATCACAGCCAGTTCTTGACCCTGCGCTGCGACAGTTTTAAGGGCAGTGTTGGTGCCAATGGTGAACCAGAATGTCTGTCCGTCAGGGACCATCAGCCACAGGGGCATTCCTGTTGTGTCGCGTCTGATGATCACCGTGTTCTTGTTCTTATCGGTGATGCTGCTCAGATCCCCTCCTCCTGTGTAGGTCAGATTGTAGAGGTGGTCTCCTGTCGTCAGACTTTGTGTGAAAATGTGGCTGCCGTTTGAGTCAAACAGATAGAGTTCGTCGTTAATGGGGGAGGACACCTCATACATGCTGAGGGGATTCAGATAGGGCTTGTTTTTACGCACAAAGCGGATGCGAATGTTGCCAAGATCTGCGATATAAAGCTCTCCATCTGGACAAACTGCCAGGGACGAGGGCGCATTCAGCTTGGCATCCTTGGCATAGCCCTCATCCCCAGAGTAACAATCGCAGTTGGCCTCGTTCTTGCAGTCACAGCCACTTGGTGCCCCTGCGACCAGGGAGATCTCTCCATTGGTGGACACCTGTCGCACTCTGTTTATTTTCTTTTCATCTGACTCAGCAATGTACAAAATGCCATTGTGGGACACAGCGAGGGCATTGGCGGACTCCAGGGTGGCATGGATGGCCACTTTGCTCATTAGGAAATGGTCAATCCCAGGCACCTGGCAGTGCATGGGCCGGCCTGCCACAATGCGGACTTGATGGTTTTCGGAGATTTGGAGCACCACGTTGTTGTCCAAGACATACAGGGAGTTGTCCATGGGACTCACTGCCAGGTCTGTGGGCCACTCAAGACGCACCTAAGAGAGAGAGAGAGAGAAAAAAAACCCAGCTTCAGGTCACAAGAACAGACCATGCTCTTATCGATTCACACATTTTTCACTTTATCAGAGGGTAACAGTCCCTCAAGGGAAGAATCATTGGAATGTGCTAACAAAAAAAGATAGGCTGCTGTGAAAAAAGGTTGGGTATCTCAAAGTGTATACTGGAAGCAAAAACATTTTTTTTTTAAATGATTTATCATTTGATAAGGGGGAGAAAAGAAATAACACCTGGTGTACTGTTAAAAGCGGAAACACAAAAAAGGGAAATTTTATATCATGATAGCAATAATGGTGAGGGAGGGCAGACAAGGAGAGATCATTCAAATGCTCAGATTAACTGAACACAAAAAGCACTACTTCAATTGATCACGAGAACCCTGGGCACCTAAGGACTGGGTGTCTGCATCATTCACCTTTACCGAGTCACTGTTTTTCCTCGCTTTGGGTTATTAATTTTGTAATGACAAGAGATTGCATGAGTCCTTGAAAGGAAACTGGAGCACACTTACCAAATGAAAGTCTGTCCTGCCTCTGGCATCCTAAATTATGACTTATTGTTCTGCTAACAATGTATCAGGCTTTTAACAAATTGCCATGATTAGATTCATCCAATTTACCGGTCCCCCTCTCACTTATGATCCAACAGGGATCTCTTAGGAACATAATATGAAGTGCTATATTTCAATAGAAGCCTTGGGGCACCAACAAAGGAGACTGATTAAAATCTGGACAAAACAAAAAAAAAAAACAGGTTCAGATTTTAGGCAACCTTATACACGAGAGCAACCTTGTTTTTAATACTTTGTCTTCCTACAGGGAAATAGGAAGGTGAAAGAATCCATGCACCTCGCTACTGCGCATGACAAAATTTGTCATAGTGACCCGAAAAGGCAAATTGCATAAACTACAATTGAAGAAATCTCCAGAGCATCAGGTCACGTGTACTTTATTATGAAATATTTAAAAAATGCACCCGTTTCAATTAAGGTCATCCTGGGATATGCAGTACGTAAGAAATTAAACGTTATGTAACTTGGTTATATAAATGATCAGGTCATTGATGAGGATAGATATTTAACCCAGATACTGTGAACAAGCAAGAAGGGGAGAACAAGAGACTGGTACAAAAATGACCTCTCTACAATAGAGAAAGTGATGATTTATGACACAGAGGAAAACGCATATGGACATAATATATTAATATGCAAGTTATCTAAAGTTTTATATATATATAAACCTTTAGATAACTTGCATATACCCATTTTTGATAAAGGTCACTTATAACCGGTGATGTTTTCTAATTAACGTTTTTGTTATTGTTTGTTTCTTTTAGACTGTGAAAAAGTCAGAAGTCAATTTGGTCAATACTTATGGGTATATGCTCGAGCAAAAACCCAGTAAACATTTAAGTAAAAAAAAAAAAAAATCGTGCCAGTGCTTCAGGGAAATTGGTTCTACTGATAAATGTGGAATTAAGTCAAGGTCGATTTATTACACTTAATCTTACATTTGACATGTTACTCTTCATCACATTCACAGCATGACACTCTGTAGAGCAAACAGTGGCAGGTTGCCAACAGCTAACAGCCATGTCATGCCTTTTTATCCGCCTGCTATCTGCACATATTCTGAAACTTTTCTCGAGATGAATGTAGAATCCATCATTATGGACATGATTACTTGAATGTTTCTGCACACTTCATGTGTTCTCGAATCCCCGTCTATGTTTACAAGTCGTGCATTTTTCCTCATTCGATTGAAAAAACATCACGTCCCATAAACCTCACATCATCCCCCTCCAAAACTGGAGGAGGTTTATATAATACTACATGTCTTTGGCAACATACAACAAACAGGAAACAGGCAGCGGATACATGACGTCTTTCTAGTGAGCAGAAAATGCATTTACTCTGGAAATGATAGGGAGACTTTCAATTTCTTAAAACCTATATCTTGCCAACACTGGTGGTTAAATATTTCATGAGCCAGAGTGTGGAGTGGCTCGGGGGAGCTGCCTGTAAGGAGGTTTTCACGCCACTCTGACTGATGAGGGGATATTTCCCGAGCTGCTGTCCCATATGCTGTAACCCGATCATACCCTCCCCTTTACACACTGGGGCAGCTGTCAGTAATGTCAGCCTAACACAGTCGCAACCGGCAAATAAAACCCCCCAAAATGCGCTCATCAGCCGGGAAACTGAGCCGTGGAATTGCAACAACACAACACACATCTATTTTTAAACGTGTTTGAACTGGTTTTAGAACTATAATGACATTTCCATCAGTAATCTCTTCGCTCTTTGCTCATACCAGCATGATGCCTGTCTGAAGAAGAGCAATATGTCATTATTTGAAGTCCCTCTCATATTTTAATTGAATGTCACAGTCAGAGCCTTGATAGAGCTTTCTGAAGCTGCTAACACACTTGAAATATGTTCAAGAGAACTTGTTTTAAAACATGGTTTTCCCTTTATTTGAGTTTGAACTCAGTGCGGTGACGCAGAGAAGATTTCCAAGACTTGAAGCGGGAAAAAAAAAAAAAAAAAAATGGAACAGATTTCTGAATCAGTAAGGACCTCCGGCCTCGGTATAAACAACTTAGAAGATTGTTGAACAAGGTCAAACTCTGGTCGGCGTGAATGATAATATGAAGTTCAGAGAAAGAAAGGTTAAATAGATGGACGTCAAATGATCAGTGAATTTATCCGCGGTCTGCTTCCTGCACAGACGGCACGGCAAGATAACGATTACCTCATCAGAGGCGAGACGGAAATCTGACTCTGTTTCTTTTGGGCCTCAAACAGGTGAGGTACAGCAGAAGTAATGGCCACTATGATGAGCGTTCTCCGGAGAAGCTCTGGTCCTCAGCGAGGGGTTGGGGAGTGTTTGAAGTAGGAAGCTACAGCATGTGCCCCGGATGAATTTTTAATGGATGCTTTTTACCGTCTGAGTGTCTCTGGTAGTGCTTCTGTGATTTGTCATCGTTGTGGAGCCGCAGTCTCCGTGTGTCCTCTCTGCTTTGGAGCTTGGATGGCGAGCATCCATAGGCACTTGTTCGTGTCTGTGTGTGGGTGTGTCTGTGGGTCGGGGGTGTAAGGGGGCAGCGAGCAGAGGTCATGATAGGGATGGAGTTCCCCCGGGCTGGAAATGGGCAGCTGGAGGCTTTGCTCCCTCCACTGAATACATCATTACAAACACACAGAAAGCCTCTAAAAATAAAAATTAAAAAAAAAGGTCCTGAGGGAGCCTCGGGACCATTTTCCTCGTTGTACTCAATAACATACATGATAGGGCAAGAGCAAGGAGCATCTCTTAGACATCAATCAAATTTTATCATTAAAGCCCAGAAAGGCCCTTTTCATGGGGTTCAAACGAAAACAATTATAGATTTACTGTAGACAACACACACGCACTCACTACATTAGTGTTGTTTTTTGATTTGCCATACAGCGGCTGCTAGAATATGCAAAAAAGTATGCATCGTCCCCGTCCAAAGGGAAGTCGCTGAGCTAGAGAGTGATGTGACCTCAGTGCAGTGTCCTTGCCTGGGGGGGGGGTGTTCTGTCTGGTGTAGCGCTATGGCACATATGTGTGCATACGTGCGTGCGTGCATATGTGTCTGCGTGCATCAGTGAGCATGTGTGCGGACTGAAAAACAAGTGAGGTTACAGGTCAACTTCGTCAGAACCCTACAGCTATAGGTCAATGGCCCTCTGTGTTGACGTATATGTGACCACTTGACAACATCGTGGGCGCTCCTGGGACTTGAGGGCCACCTCTGGTTTCGGCTTATTGGCTCTAAACATCTTCCAACCCCCCCAGTCTGGACTGAGGCCAATCGACTGCCCATTTTCATTACTTATTTGTTTTTGTGTGTAAACCATAAGACCGTTTAAAATTTGTTTAATTCACCAAGCCGGCACAGCTGTGTTTGGGTCTGATTTCCTGAATTCATTATCTCGTGGACCAATTAAGGCCCGTCTTGGTGAATCCAGGCTGTTCTTAATTTAATGAATCTAACAAACTCCTCTCTGGTCAGAGATGCAGGTTTTGCATAAAATAAAAATAATAATAAAAAGCAAAGGGGCAAAATGTTCAATTATTCTACAACACACAGAAGTCAAATATACGACACGCTGCCTGCCTCTCGTTTGCCTCACAGACCACAACTTTATTTTGTTCTCTTTTTATTTTTGCATTTTTTTAATCACATGGACTCTCCATCGTATTTTGTATTCTGAGACCTGACTACAATATTTTGGTGTAGTTTACAGTGGTATATTCTACTGTTATATTGTATGTTAATGTTTTTGCTTCTTTGTTGCAAAACAAAATAGATCTAACCATCTATCCATCTATCTATCTATCTATCTATCTATCGATGTGCCTTTATCATTCATCACATATCACGGTTAGATACTTTACTAACATGGGCTTAGGTGAACACAGCAAACAGTATTCAGTCTGAAAACTGGTTGTGGAATCCCAACGGAACAGCTGCATGCCTGTAAGCTCTTACTGACTTCCTCTGTATCCTTTTGCAAGTGCTTTGAATCTAAAATCTGGCGTTATGAAGCCAATAAACAAAAACAAAAACTAAACTGAGGGGCTACTGGATCCAGGCTCATAGTTTCCATCTGCACAAACACAAGCGCCGGTGGAAATGTAAGCACCCTGTAGACCAGGGTCAGTCGAGGAGAGCGGTGTTGGCTGAGAGACAGGAAAACACATGCTGGCATGCGCAGGTCAAAGAGGTACCTGAGAGATGTCCATCACAGCATCGCAGCTGAGGGGTCGGGCAGAGGTCAGGTCATTGAAGCCCAGCAGAGTCGAGATGATGCCGTTCTGATCAATCCTACGAATCATGGTCCCGTCCACAAAGAAGATTACGCCGTACTTATCCACCGTTATTCCTGGAAATAAAAAGTCACCGAGTGGACAGGAGAGGAGGAAAAAAAAACACCATCAGTTATTTTGTTTGTCGGCAACTTAATGTGAGGACAGAATGCCACTTATTGGAATTTAGGGCTATTTATTAGGAAAAAAATTAAGGACTAATCCTGGCAATGAAAGTAATGCTCGGATTGATTTGTTCAATCAATAACGGAGAAGAATAGAAACATCAAAATAGATGAATAGCACTGTGGGCATTGATTCAATAACAGCAACAATCAATGCACTCGCTTTCTCTTCTGCTAGTAGTCTCAAACAATGAAGCAGAGAATTGTAACCTTAGCTATGCAAGTCTCTGTATTTTTCTGAACACTTTTAAACACCGATCAACATCTCGTCTACAGTCTTTAGAACAGAAGGTTGTGTTTTCTACTCAAACCCGGCCTATACATGTTGCCCATTTCGGAAGGGCTTGAGTGTTATTTCAGTAGGTATGAACCACACTTTCATCCCAGTGGAGGACAAAAAGGGAGCATGTGATCTTATGACTAATGCATCATCCAAATATGGAAAGAAAAGAAAAAATATAGGGGGGAAAAAAAAGACCACAGAAAAACACAACACGCAAAGGAATGTCTTTAAAGAAAACACACAATTCAGTTGTGCAAGAACTGGAGCTACATGTAGGGAGCGATGGGGTTAAGAGAAGAGACACGAGTGCTACCTGAAGAGAGAGGACACACTACATTGATTATAATAACACCCGTTCATTACCTCTGGGGTTGGTGAGAGTGGCCTCAACCGCCTTTCCTCCGTCCCCACAGCGAGTGTCGTCGTACGGGAGACACTGGTCGCCGGTGCCCGCCACCAGCTCCAGATTCTTGGCCACATCTTTCACAACGTTCAGGGACTTCACCTTGAACACCTTCCTGCTGCTGGTGTCCGAGAGGTACACGGCGCCTTTCACCGGACTGGTGGCCAGATAGTACTTGTGAGCGGGGCTGTTGCTGAGGGAAGGGGGAAAAGGGCAGAGGAGGCCCCGGGTCAATGGAGCTGGAAGGGCTACAGTGAGTTTTTTCAATGAGAAACATTGTGGAATGCAATTAAAATGGATTCAAAAGCCATTTAGAGAGTCATTTGGGCACAATTACAGTTTAAACCAATGACATGGAAAAAGAAAAAAAAATTTGAATGAGCTTAAACATGGCAAAATACAATGAGATTAACCATGACATAATGATGGAGCTTATAACTCATCTACAACAGTCAGCTTAGGCAAGAATCCCTGCTGTCCAAAGAGAGTGGATACTCCACTTGTCTGTGTACATTGAGACATATACACAGAACATTGTGCATATGTATAAATATACATAATGGTAATGTTGAAGGGAATGCATGTTAAGAAAGACAATGAGGGTTTAGTGGGACTCAGTCAATGGATCCTTTGACAACAATCCTGATTACTAGGCTTCTCCTTCCCCGGAAATCTCTGTGCTATCATCTGAGAAACAGCAACATGAAACACACGCACACGGCCTTATACTGTAGCAGTAGCCTGGTTATTGCTCGAAGAAGTGCAAATGTCGTCAGTTTCCCCTGGGACTTTTCTCGACAAACAAAAATGTACTGCCGAGGAAGCAATCCAAACACATTATGTATCCGTCAGGCAAAGATTCCGGCACAGGGAAAGCAGCTTCTTTTTTTTTAAACTTCCAACCAAGTCAACAAAGGTAATCCTTCTCATACGCAGGAGGTTGCCCAAGCTGACAGACAGACAGACAGACAGACAGACAAAAGAGCCAAATATAGCCGACCCCGCTGTGGCGGCATGTATGCGATCTGCTGGCGTATACTCCAGTCAGGATAGGTGTCAGAAAACACAGACAGCAAAGATAGCTGCAGACGAAAGGAAAGCAGTGCAGACGAAGCGACAGGCTGGATTATTTACATTAGAAAGTATGCTACTGGTTCTAATGAACACACAAGCTTCTGCTGACACATTGAAACTAAAATGGTGTTATCAATGCCCAATTGCACTACCCACTACTGGATACTGGAGGCTTGAGCAATGACTGATGTTATTTTGACGGACAGATTTTACAAGCCTGTCTATGCTCCCATACACAGCGCGTGGCACGAATGGTGCTTGGATTGAAGGTCTTTTGTCAAAAGGTGTCACTGACTAGCGGAATAAAAAGCTGGCCGAGCCCTTGAAACTAGTTATATTAGTTTGTTTAACCGATTGTCAGAAAATGTATTTGTTGGTTCCAAATTTTTCTAATGAACGGTTTAGCTGTTGTTCAGCACAAACAGTAAAGATTAACAGAGTTATCAGGGCAGGATGCAACGCAGTTCTGCCAGACCTGATAAGCATTATCGAGAAACCTGTCAGCAGGGCATCATTCGAAGTGGATTAAGACAGAATTTCAACTGTAACCTTGAGGGGTTTCCACCCCCCACCCACCCTGAGCTTACGGTCGACTTGACAGGTCCAAAGCTTATATATATATATATATATATATATATATATATATATATATATATATATATATATATATATATATATATATATATATATTTACATATTTTTTTATAGTACAACAAGATCACGAGACCAGTGGGTCTGTGGGATTGTCAACTTCAGTACATAATTTTAAATGACAATTGACCTTCATTGAATCAGTGATGACAGCAAACTGCAGCTAACCGCAGGCGCATGTCAGAAGCTGCCCAGTGACCAAATGGACTGATATGTTAGTCTACAGTACATTCCAGGTACAACTGGCTGGTTAAGAGAACCCCCCCGCCCCCCAAAAAAACCAAAACATTGCAATTCTGTCCACATGAAAACACAAAAACAGATGTCAAAGGCTGTCAAGAACATGCCAAAAGAACAGGTGGCAATGAATACCCAACCCATAAATAGTGCCCAACCGGTATATGAACAAATAAATTGAAAGAAAACACAAATACTTACATATAATTTGAATTAATAGAATAAACATAGATATTTTTACGCAAAATGTAAACATAAATGCACGTCTTTTCTGCATCGTTTATTCTGTAAAATAAAACCTCTCATATTGGCAAACATTTATGCCGGCGAAAGGCTCATATCAACCAATTTCTTAAAAAAAACGTTATTAGTAGTTCTTGTAGAGATGTTACAAGTTCGAAAACGAACCCCAAGGCTGAAAATTACTTTCCTGAAAATCTTCAGTGTGGACGGAGTTTGGCAAAGTTTTGAGTGATCCAAAACAAAAATTGCGTGTGGACAAAACGCCAAAACAAAAAGGAATGCTACGTTTAAAAAAACAAAACCCTACCAGTGTAAATGTCGACAGGGCTGTAGAGTAGGTCAGTAGCAAGCCTCAATAACTGGATCCTGTTTTGCATTCAATCTGCAATGTGCAATCAGCTGATACCTTATCAGCTCGCAGGTTACATGTCGAACAGTTCCGGACCCCCATAGTGTTTGAAACCATGAGGCGCATTTCCTTGACCTTGAGCTATGGCCATATATTCCATCTATATTCAACGACAACATCCAGTTTGTAGGAGATAATTGGATTTTGCTGCATGCTGGTGTGGCAATGGAGGGACCGTGTTTTGGAGTGGATGGCGACATCCTTAGTAGGGGGTCAATGAACATAGCAGCGAGATCACCCACCATCCAGTCCTATCGCTGGCGCGCACATGCACAGGAGGCAGCCACCCATTTTATAAAGACACATGCTGTGTTTTCCAGGACAGATCTCCTTTATAATTTGCCAAATGTGCTTGCAGTCCCGAGGCCAGAGATACAGAGCTTTGACATTTCTCTAGTCCTGCTCCAGCAAACAGAACATGTGTTTGTATGAGATGTGCAAGTTAGAGCAAGCTAATGTTCTTGTTCTGCACAAAGACGTTTGAGAAGTAAAGGGGGTAGTTATAGAGATAGAACAAAGCAAAAGAGCGCTTCTGGGTGTTTTATTAATGTATTAGGCCATTGACATCGCTGGGTTTCTCATCGTCTGATCGACTACAAGTTCCCACCTCCGAAATTCATGATCCTCTGATAGAAAGTCAATCAATAGCCCTTTGCCTGAGTCATGATATCTAAAGACAGCACACAGATATTTCCCTTGCTACCTCCTGCCATGGAGAATTAGGCCTCCGCATCTTAAGGGCCACTGATAAAAAAATCTACGCTGAGTTGCTATTTCTAGGAGGCTTTGTACGTCAGAAACTCTCTGAATCAAATCATAATCGTTTTTTCTTCCGACACCGTCAGGAAGGAGTTGATTTAATTTGGTGACAAATCATTATTTAGGACACTTTCAATACTTGCCAATATTGTTACTCTTCAATATGAATTAGTTCACGAGCGCCGTAAACTACAGTCTCCTATCCAAGGACATCTCCGACACGGCCAAAAAAAAGAAATAAAAAAGCTGACGCATTTAATAAAGGTTGTATTTCGTGCAATGCGGTTGCGCTGCATTGCAATGGATATAGCAAGGTGTATCTCATAAACTGACAATGCAATGCATGCTCTATATCCCACTTTGAAAGTTTTTCTCAAGTACATTGTTTACTCAATACGGCACACTTGATAGGAAATTAAATAAATTGTATATTGGACATTGCAACATGACTCCTGTCATTAACCCTGAATAATAGTACAGCCTCTATTGACTCAACAATTAACTGCATTCCCCCTTTGCAATCACACATTCGGGTGTGAACACGCTGTCGTGAACAAGGCACTGAATCCAGAGATTAGCTCAGAGGACAATACTTAATAAAGCCCTGAATCTACAGCTTTATGAAGATGGAAATTATGCAGTCAGTATTTCAAGATAGGAACTTCTAGCTGCGAGTCTGAAATGGGCTCAAAAGGTCATTTCGACATCAAGTGTGTGGACCGTACCGTTTTTTTCCCTATATTAATTTGGGCAAATACTGTGCAGCTTACCTATGCCTGAAGTCTTTATTTCTGTCAGAGTGTGACAAAAGCAGCAGGAAATGAGAGAGGAAGAGAAAGGAGAGGAAATGTTAGTTGTTAGTGAATAGGATTTATTAAAAGAGCATCAGCACAAATTGACGATTTCTCACACACTCTGTCTTTTGCTTTGCTGACATGGACAAGGAAATCAACTTTTTACTGGAATGTATTCTGTTAAGACCCTATTACAGCCTGTCCATCCTCTACGAGGGACAAGCTCCAGCTGATACAGGTGGATGAGAGTGGCAACACCATCAATCCTGGGCCTTCAGGGCATTTCCCTCTATCTCAGTCGACCTCTGTGGTTCATGGCCTGCGCAAGCCCATGTGAGCCCCTGGTTCTGGCTGAATGTTAGCGGGCTAACTCCTCCCGTTACCTGAGCTCCAGGACGCTGGTGACGTTCCCCGTGGTGAAAATCCTCCGCACGTAGTTGAAGTCCCCCACGTACAGACTTCCATCTGAGCCGCAGGCCAGGGCCACGGGGGCCAGCAGCTTGTTTCCGTCAGCGAGGCCATTACAGCTGGGGCAGGAGATGCTGCGCCTGCGCCCGTTCCCCATCACGCTGCCGATTACAGGGGGCTGCTGGGAGATGAAGACATTCTCCCCATTTCCCATGTGAAGAATACCTGACGAGGGAAAGAAACAAGTTACACCTGCAACCTCTTTAAAAAGACTAAGGGGCTCTATTCTCCTGAAATTGGTTGCAAGCAAAAACCCAAGTGCAGACCTAGAGAGGACGAGAAAACTGGTGTGTCTAACTGGCTTTTAGACCCTGAGAGTCATCAGTCATACCCCCCAAAGTCAAATGAGGCTCCTCGAGTCGAGCATTGTTTTTCTTTTCTTTTTCTCGTCCGTCAGCATGTGAACATCTTGGCCGTGAGAAAAATCCATGCCAGCTTCACGCGAGAAAAACTTGTTGTAAATGTACAATTGCACAGCAGCCCGATTCTGTATTTACAGCATACACCAAAGGAAGACGATTTCTAATTTAAAGTTGAATTTAAGTTTTCAAAGCCGCTAGAATTCCTGTCCATAAGTAATGATGTGCACAAATGTATTCTACAATGAATTTATAAAAAAATACATTTGTACTAGGCTCCAGCCCCCCGTGACCCTTGAATGGATAAAGCGGTAAATGATGAATGGATGGATGGACATTTGTACTAGTTGGTATAAAAGAATGTTATCATTGTCAGTGACTGTCTTGTACTCATGGTTGCAAAAAGTACGGGAGCAAATACTCTTACCACAGTGATAACAACACAGTGATTAGTGTTTATGCTTACATGCATACATCAATTCCAGCTCCACAACTGTTTATGCAATTTAAAATACTTCATTAACTGTTATTATCATTATCCTGTTTACACAAGAGAATGTTATATTTGATTATACAGAGTTCTGCTTAAATCAAACAAAGAAAACGTTGAATACGAGACGCAGTGTAGACAACATCCCGGCTCCGCCAGCTCCAATTCCAGAAATATGCAAATCAACTTGGAATCTGTGGAGAACAGATTTTCAGCCTGGTGTGTCGAAGACGCATAGAGGTCTTTCCACATACGTTGGGAAATTTCGTGCCATAGGATTAAATTATTTAATTAAGGCACACATGCTGCTTCGTGTGTGTGTGTAATAATGTGCAGTGAAATGAACAAGTGGCGGACAACAGGATTAAAATGGGACGCTTACTGCATGTGGCCCTGTTCCATGCTGGACGGGTAAGAGGCTATTCCACTGCACTAATGCCACAAGTCCCTGGCTCCTTGTGTTCAATGGATAAATATGTATAAAATGGCCATTTTAAACGAAATAGCAGGTCAGGACACAGAAACATAATCTGATGGGATTTTGAATAGGTGTGTGTGCGCAACTCTGCCAATTGAAGCCGTGGAAACTGCCCTGTGTAACCCCTTTTTTGCAAAAAGAAGTGACACACAGGCACAAGCACGGCGAGCAAAAAGTCCTTGGCACAAGCAGGATCTCTTGGCCCTAAAAAATACCACACAGGCACAGTCACAAAACATTGACTTGCATGAAGTAAAAATAAGCAATTGCGCCTGCCTTCCTACCACCACCGGTTTTGTGCACCAGCAAAAATGAACAGCATGAATACAGCTCGTTTGGAGGCATTCAGGCATGCACACACACACGCGGGCACACTATGCTTCCATTAGTGTTGCCAATCTAATCTTGGAAAAAATTCAGATATGCAAATGCAAAGATGTTCCTGCTGCCCAATCAATGTAATCATATTTGAAATACAGCATCTGCACGTCTCTGGAAGTTTTTCTGCGTCTGACGGTAACCAGTGACCTGAGTTCTGAGCAGCACAACATTTGGTCAATCAGAAAAGATCAGCCAAGCATCCCCCTTCCTGGGGCGGGATTTAATCTTAGGTGCTGCTGCTGCTGCTCGGAGGAGCAGACTAATAAAATAAATAAGGGAGGATTCTAAAAATGCTGGGTACGAACGAGACACTCAGGTGCCAAAGGGCTGGGACGGGGTGGAGGAACCGGCGGTGACGGCGGGGATGTGGGGGTCAAGTAGCCGCTCTCTCCTTGCTTCCGGACAGCACATTCAGACTCAGCAGGTTTAGTGTGACGGATCAAAGTGCCACCTTTCATATAAGTATGCCTCATCTCCTCTGATGAGCCCTTTCCAGATAGAAAAACAGAGTGTGAAACTGAGCTGGTGACAGCTGCTGCCCAAAGTTTTTCTCTCCCTTCATTCCTCCTCCTGCCTTTCAGGAGTAATTTGCTGGCAATAAGAAAATGGATCCCCCCCATGCCTAAAAATGGACTGCGCTAATGAAAAAAGTGAGGCCTATCTGAGGGCACATGGCGCTGCCGTATTTGAAAAAGCCTCGGAATGCTGCAGACGGGGAGGACAATTCAATGTTACACTAAAAGCATCATCTAAGGCCCTGGGTGGACGCGGTGGTACTTATCTGCACTCTTGGGCCCATTCTGAATGATGTGTGTAGAATGCCACAAGGAGCGGCAAGCTTAGGGCTTGCACCACAAAAAGAAAAAAAAAAAAGAGTCTATTATCATTATTTAATATCGTACAAATAGTCCTCTTCTTCTCCTAAGAAGATTCCTTTCATAATAAGAATTCAACAATGGAATAGGTACTGTGTTAAAGCCACGGTTTCTTGCAGTTTAAAATTACCTTCAGAGTAGGTGTTTTAGTGAATGAAAATGCTGAGAATAGGCATCTTCAAAAAGGAGGTTACAAGCTGACTCACCACTCTGGATATTTAGAGCATGGTGCTTGTCTACGGTCCATCCTCCCAGTTTGGAGGCTGTGGTTTCGTAGCCCTGTAGAACCGCAGTCCTCTTCTCCCACAGAATGAGGTCTGGACATGACTCATACTCAAAACCCACAGATACTAGATGAAGGGAAAGAGAAAAAACAGATAATGACTGGCATCAGCGAAACAAATGTGTTCTGGATAAAAGGAGCAAAAATACAAGTTGCTGTTTGTGCAATGCATAATGCACTTTGTCACTTACCGAAAGCTTCGGACAGGCCGTAGACCTTCTGGCTGTAGACGTCGGCCTTGTCCCACACAAAGTCGTACGAGAGGTTGGGGGCTGCGGGAAACCACTTTCTGAACAGCCTGCCTTCCACAGCCACCATGAGGTGAACCTTCATCAAGTTGAAAGGGATCGTGGAGTGGGTGAGGGTCACTCGCAGGATTGACTTGTAACCTGGGGTCCTGCTGCTTAAATAGCCCAGTTTCATATCTGTCCCCGGTAAAGGCACTTCCTCCTGCAGAGACTGTGGACAAAAACACAAAAGCTTATCGACATGACAGAAAACCCCCCGAAATAAATCATAAACTAGCTGATGGGAACTGTAAATGCTAAACTCATTAGAAGTGAATGTCTTCAGGGTTTTGCGGAAGGATTAATAAGACGCCTCTGCAGGTCATCTTTTTTGTCAGGCAGATTATCAATTTGTCATTCCTTTGGTCAGCGGCCTCTTTGACGGATATTATTTTTTATAGCCTCGCCTCCAGCCCAATATATGGACCCGAGGGAAGACAAGAAATATCAATCAGAGGACAATTACACTCATGCGTTACACAGAAACCGATGAAGGATTTGTTCATTATGCACTCCAGTGAGTATTATTCATAATTGATTTAATAATAGCAGGTCCTTCATTAGGACAACAGCCCTGCCCCGCAATCCATATGACAATGGCATCACAGGAGGCCCCAGTGGGCTCAGAGACTGCAGCGTCAGATGACATTAAAGTAAGTTTAGTAAAAGTCGACGTTTGAAGCCTTCTTCTGAAATTATAAGCTGAGGTCAGACCTGTGACCTCCCGATGATACAAGAGTAGGTCAGCAGTCAGACATCGTACAGTGTTCGTATTTAGGATCAAGGGGTCGACGGCACAGGCTCGGTCGACCAACTCTTCTCTGCTCTAATTAAGTCACCTCTAGTCGCCCGTCTCCACAGCGCAGAGCAAGATGACAATTAAAACAACTAGCCGAGACAACACTGGCGCGATCCGCTTTCTTTGTAAATGTGAGTGTAGCCATGCCTGGTGTGCCTGATAATTTGGATGATGTCCCTGTGTAGTGCGTTTACAGCTCGAGGAATAGTAAAGACAAGGCTGCTATAAATAGACTGGGCTGCATACTTAAATTCACTGATATGCCATAAATCTTATGAAGCAAACTGGGAGACAAAGTAATCAGGGAAGGGCACAGAGATGCCTGCTAGACATACAGTAGCCACACATTCAGCTGCACACCCTAACCGCTGCTGGTGTGCGCGTGTACCGACAATACAAAGTGCATGTAGGCACGTAGACAGATATGAAAACGTATACAGTCAATATAAACACAAATCCTTTCAAGTGGTGCTTGTAAGCTTAACCTGGGAGCATACAACCCAGGAGAAATTAAAAACGTCGGGGCGGCTTTCTGCGGGTGAGGCAATCATCATCGCTCCGCGGTGAGACAGTACAATGTACACTGTAAATCGCCAGAGTTCCGCAGGCCAATTACACCAGAGAGATAAAATCACGGGACTGCCCCGAGCCAGAGTTACTATCACACTTGTACATGATGAATAGTCTTCGTCGTCTCTCCCAGATGTGTGGCGTGAATCATTTGGAGGAGAAACCCGTGTAAATCACAACCCGCGGATTTCACATCACCTGGATTTCGGGTACGACCGTCCCCCTCTCGGCGCAGGAGCCAGCGAAGGCGGTGAGCGGAGCCGGCGACACCACGGGGCTGGGCCTGGCGAAGCTGCTGAGGTCACAGCCGGGGATGTCATTCTCCTCATGCCGCATAACGATGGTATCCATGACAAAGAAGCGTCCCCATGGCAACCAGAGAGTGTGCTCCTGGGTGATGAATGGAGCGCGCTCAAAGTGCAGAGCTATGGCTATGCCCCCATTGGTCACCAAGTCAAAACTAGAACACAGACATGAACAATGTCAGAGAGGATGAATGTTGATAGCACATACAGTGGAAATGAAATACTGCGTATATATTTCAAACAAATACTGTAAACAATGCCTGTAGTATGTTCTCTGTTGAAGAATAAAACAAATAATGACTCTTTCTCTAATTTAGTGTTGTCAAAGCATGTCAAACTGTTTTGAATTCTTATTTTAATAAATACAGACTAAGAAGGAGGCTGCTTCATTGTCTCTTCCCGTGTGTGCCCGGATGATAATGAAATGATGATCACAATCTTAGAAGTACATGTCTTAATTTACATAATAATAGGTCGATTTTATTTGCAGAAAACAGCAGATGCATGCTTAGAGCTTGTGTGTGTGTGTGTGTCTGTGTGTAATGTACTGCTCCTGTGCTCACATTTATATGTGAGGGAGAAAAGAGAGATTTGTGGTGCAGGATGGAGGCAGCCGCCACCTCTGTATCGATCCCCTCAGACGAAGGCTGTCCAGTCTAACATAAGTCTAAAAGCCCCTGCAATGCAATCCCATCTACAGTTGCATTAAAAGGGCCTGTACCTCTGGACTGACCTGAGTGGGTCGCAGTAAACAGGCTGAGCTCTGGCAATTTCATCACCCTCTAACTGCCGCATGGCGACAACAGCCTGCCTGCACCTGCACTGGACTTCTGCAGCGCTTGTCACTTCTCTTTAAGAGCCAATTAGCAACGGGTCACCCGAAGGCTCCGGGGACGGAGTCTTATCCTCACAGGGGAAACATCTTTCACAGGTAAAGAAGCGGATCCAAATAATGGCCCCTAAACTAGGTAGCCTCCCTCTTGGTTTAAGCTCCTATATAAAGAATCTGCTCAATCTAACGTCCCTTGGGGGGTGAACATCTGATCGGCGGTGGCGATAAGCAATGGTTTGTTCCGCCCTTGGCGTTTTCGCCCTTGGCTGGGCCTGAGTCGAGCTAGTTGGCCCGGCAGTACGGAGGCTGCAGAGCTGATGGGGGCTGTGATTGTGCTGCCCTTGTGCTGCCGTCATCCGTCAGCAGCCATGCAGCTGTGGCCGGTCAGTCCGCATGACACCTGGCTGGCTCTGGCTATGCACGCCTAAAACACTTCTGGACAGATACCCACGGGCAGCGTGGCCAGTCGAGGGTGGGATTCACTGGCTGTTATCGATCGTGACAACAGCCCTAAGCCATGTGACAAAACTTATTAAGCTACAACAGCCTTGCTTTGTGCCCTCGGGGGAATGCATCGAGCTTTAAGAGTTAACCCTGCCAATGAATGCGCCATGGTACACCCTAACCCTAAATTATACACTATCATTTCTCAGCCAAAGCATATTTGTTCAAGGCTCAAGGTTTATTTATTAGTACCTGGGAGTAAATTTGCCATGCAGACAGGGCACAGCAACCCAAGGACACTAGGATAAAATAGTATACATCTAAATATTGAATCATTTATTGAAGTATTGAATTCTTCAATAAATGAATTTCAGGATGCAAACTCATGGAGAGTATGCTGGCTTCCTCATATACATCATGGCTCCTATATACAGGTCCTCACAAGCACCCTTATAATGTCATAAGATGGAATCCATGTCAGCATTTACTCATTATTGGAGAAAAGCATAAAAGGGAATGGGTCTGTCTCACTGCTCAGCCAGGCAGAAAATGGCTACACAGCTGTAAAGAAACCAACTAACCTCTTTTGTTTAGGCCAGAAAAAACTTTTTCAAGATAGTGGAAAAGGTAATTTAAAAAAGTAAGCCCTTAGACAACAAAGAACAGATCATAAAAATGAGTTGAGACAGCTTTTCTATTTCTAAGTGGCTGAACAGGTGCATTTCTGATTTCACGCTGCACTGAGCGTGTTTACAGTGATTGCAGGGGAGTTGCAGGAGACCGGGCATGTTTACAGGGGAACCTGGGAGATGGAGTAGTGTTTACACATATGCTGGAAGGGGGGAAAAAAAAATAGTACAGAGCTTTGCAAAAGAAGAGCGGAGTGGTGCATAAGAAAAATAACACATGCATGAATGGGATAGAGATGAGGAAATCCAGTGCAGTGGAAAGGACATGAGACCTGGGCTCAAGAAAAAGCACAGACAGTAAGTGAAGGAGTCGTGCCCTGGAAGGAAAGGCTTAAGGCAGCGGGTGATTAGAGGAGGGAGAGCATGAAGGGATGGAGAGCAAATGAAATGAGTCAGGGAGGTCAAGATGATGAGGTGGAGATGAGAGATTTTTTTTGTGAAACTAGCTGGAAGAGGAGAGTGACAAGAAGACGGGGGGAATGAGCAGAAGCGAGAACGATCAAGATCAAACCGGTGGCAAAAACGTGGGTTCTTTAGAGTGTCAGCGACTGATAAAAGTGTCAGGAGGAAGTGGGGCCTGGAGAGCAAACACCGATTCACGCTGCGCTGTGATAGAGGGGCTCGGTTTGCCACAAAGCCCCTCTAACACCGGCTACTATGAGCGATACGGGGGGATCGGAGGTCGAGTGTGTACTGTATGTTTTTGCAATCTGATAAAAAAAGATAATTTCAGAAAATGACAGAAGCTAAAGAGATAATATTACGTCAAATTTCCTTCTCAGGTGTTTTCTCTTTCACTCCAAGAAACACAGCGAAACCAATGTGAGTTTTTATGTCTGCGTTTTTTGTTGTTGTTGTTGTAGAATCTCTCGTGGAGCCAAAGCAGGTGGCGCAGAGTCGCTCAACGAAAGCCAACCGGAGAACTCCGACTTTTTTTGCTCCACTCGTTATTTTTAGAACTCTTCGCCACAACAATTTATCTTTCTCCAAAAAGGCTTCTGGTGGTGCTGCAATGAATCAAGAAGAAGCTAGACAATGAGCTTATTGACAAGGTCGCCGGTTTCTTGCCGAGGCAGAAGATGTATGGATTTGTCTGAGGAAGATAGTGGTAACGGCCTACGTCAATCTGTGCATTCAGTGTGCAATATTTTATGGATGTGATTTTAAATTAGCCACATACTTAATTTGGGTTAAAAATATTTTTCAACCATGCCATCGATGGCAAATTGAATATTATTAAGTTACAGCAAGAGAGGAGAAGAATGCACAGCAAATTGTTTGCATGTCTTAAACTTAAATGTCTCACTTAACTCACTAAATCCTCCATTGTCAAATAAATAATGTCCATCTGCACTATGCCTCATAGCCCCAGTGAGTTGCTTTGAATTGGCATATTTTATTCCTCCCCCTCCCTTGTTGCTACTGGAGCATAACTTATGAGTGTACCAGAAGGGCTTTGTTTGATTTCTCTGGGAATTGAGCCGAGAACTCCAAAATTGGACCAAATGAAAGCACAAAGCAGATCAATGGCAGCACAGTTTGCGGTGGCAACTGTTTTTTTCCCCCGTCCCTGCCATCATTAGAATTCAGCACAGCTAAAGAATCCGACAATGATATAAGTATCACTGTAACATCTCTGCGCCGCATATTTAGGTAGCACTTAGTGAATTAGTGGCACTTGCACTCCGAGTTTCTGTGTGTGTCTCAATAGAGGAAGTGCTCTTACCTTCCATCCTGTCTGGTGATTGTGTAACCATAGGATGGGTTGCTGATGAAACTGATGTTGACTCCAACCAGCGGTGTTCCGTCCGAGGTCACCACTTGTCCACGGATGACACAAGCATGGCTGTATGGGAGTGAGAAGGACCCACGCAGTTACAATGATGGAAAGCTCTTACACCAAAGTGCAAAGAAAAACAAGCCAACAACAACATTCCTGTAATATATCCAGCGAATTAGAAGTGTCATTGCATTGCATTACATTGCTTTGTGTTGCTGTGCTTCAAGTGTAATCTGCCCATCTCATTCATGGATAAAGCGTATAAACACATTTCAATAAAATGCAAAGTATTGCCGGGCTGGATCTTGGAGAGAGCCCTGGGTTGTAGAGGTGTGGCTATTGGTTATCCAATGTACACAATAAAATTAATCAAAAGTATAGCAGCGCTTCCGTGCACACAGAAAATAACCGGGAACGGAACAGTACATAAAAGTATGTTCGGCTATTAAAGGGAGATACTGTACACAATATGAGCAAACAGCTACGATAGAAAGACAACAAAGTCAAACAGCTCCTAGGTTTTCTCTGAGGGATTTTTCTATCCAGAAAGGCAGAATAATGAGTTGAGGAAGCTTTATTTTGCTTTTGCTCTAATTAAAAAAAAAAAAAAAAAAAGAGGCTTTATCTTTTCCATTACAGAATGCAAGAGAGGAAAATAATAGGTCCGCAGACTGCAAGACTTGCTTGGCTGGTTATCAAGACCCCGACAGATTCCAGACTGACATCGAGTCTCCAGAAGCTGCATAAAGTAGATTTGATCATCGGCCCCACCAATCAATAGCGGGAAGTCGTCCAAATTCAACTCCTAATCTTACTGAACTGATGGGATGAGACCTCGCCCGTGTCACAGCTCCCTTGTTGAGTTCTGCCCTCGCCATTAGCACGACCCAACGTACGGCCGGGCCGGCGTTTCTGTCGTCGTTTGCAGAAAATCGGTCCCCTAACAAATGCCTTTCTGCCACTTCTTCATTAGACCATGGCTATTTTTAATACATTTGGGTCTTAAACACTGCCACATACTGGAAACAATTAACACTGGCGTGTTAGTAGCTGCCCTCAACATGTCCTTACCAGAGGCAAGATCGTTCACCCCACACTATCCTGGTCCCCAGGAACCCAGTTTTATGTTAATTAGGGCGGGTCTCCTTCAGAGGACCTTGGCTGTCCACCACCACACTGTTAACAAGCAAGGAGATGGTGCTCTGAATCTTTGGGCTCATTCCCAAAGATTCGTTTACATAGAATCACCACTAAAGTTAACCCAGAACTGGCCTGGCTGTCGACGATTAATCATTCATGCCGCCAGTTTATTTTAGTCTTGTTTGAAGAGGCAATCATCCACATTTTCTTCAGACGGAGCTGTGAAAGTGGAACTATCTCCTTCCTGCCTCTGTGAACCACATGGGGAGATGATTCCTCCGCCGTCAAGACAAATGATTTAAATATTGACATCAAATACAACAGAAAGGAAGAGCCGCTAAAGGAATCGTGAAGCTTTCATTGTAGAGACGCCGCCACTCCCCCATGTGTGAGATTTCACTCGTCCAAGAGGCTTCACAAAGTCGAAAAAGGACAATATCTCATGCATCATCCACAGAGGGCAGAGTGAGGACATGTTGTGAAAAATAAACAGGTGAGGCCCCCTGGACTCGCCGGGGAATCAACTCTGGTTTAGGTTCTTTTAAGAGGGAATATCATGGATAACCAGTCCAGTAAAGTCTTGGGTTGGCCAAAGCTTTTTGCCATGCGTGAAGCATATACTCATCTCTCTGCTTCGCTAAGTTTTTGACATGAAAAACTTGCACCGTTCTAACAAGCAGTTCTGAACAAACTCTAGGACAAAATTCAGCATCGGATTTTTACAAGTCTCGTGTGAATGAAGGTTTTTCGTTAGATAACAGTCATTCAGATGTGGTATGATGAAAGGAGGGCCATAAATACTTTCTAGAAAACTCTCTAGATAACCAAAGACTGTTAATCAAACTGAGCAACCACAAACCACAAAGACATAAACATAGCAGTAACACTGTTTTAAATTCGTCCCAAATTGGATAATAGGCTCCTTTATAAATGGTGCCATCACCACGGAAGCAACAAAAACATCATTACCCATGCAAATGACTTGATTGTAGGGTAAAACCCTGATGCAAAGCACAAGCATGTCACCGCGGCACAATGTAGAAGGTGAGACGAGGAGGCATCGGGGGACATTTCTACCTCTCCAAATATATAATCTTGCAAAAAGGATCAGCGTAAACCGAGGAAAAAAACAACAACAAGAGATTCCCTGGCACAAATAGCCCTAACACTAATAAAAGAGTTAGGAATAAAATGATAAAAGTGCAGGCCTGTAAATTAAGCGAATTGGCTTCTGCTTCACTATTATAAGCCAGCTATCAATCTTTGCCCAAATTGTTCCATGGACAAAGTCCCTGTTTACTATTCCTGTCAGCCTCCCTCGCTGGGCCTTGGCAGTCTCCCGTATTATGTGTCGCGGTGGAGCGTCGAGACATTTTATGCAGTGGCAGATGCTTTATTTAGTGGCACCTTTGCAGCTTTTTGTGGTGGGAAACATCAGCAGTAGCACTCCAACATGTCTACTAGCATGAGGAAGCGGTTAGCAGATCGATAGAGAGATGATCAGGTGACGGAGCCAGGCATATCAGGGAAGATGCTGAGACCGTGCCTGCGAGGCTCATGTGAGGCCCAGAGCCCCCCCCCTGTCATAACCGCTGTCTGTCAGTGGGTGGGGAATGAATACCAAGCATGAATAATAGATCACTGCTGATATTTTTAGGTGAGCTCAGGCCTCCAATCTTGCAGCTCATCTCTGGATTCTTGATTTTTACTTATTCATGACTGCATCTTCTTGTGAGAGAGACAAGAAGTATTACTCAATCCTCTACGCCTCTTCCCTATGTCTGTCCAGTGAAGAACTCCAAAATGTGGAGTGGTTCTCAGAAAAATGTCACGGTGTACAGTCGGCTGACACCACCACCAAAGAGTTTAGAAAGAGGCAGAGTTTGAATTGGACGACGGCTGATGTATTGATCTTTCTTTTTTTTCTTTGGTAAACCGAGTCACGACTGATGTCTGATCACATTCAGATCACAAAAGGGGGCACAGAAGACCAGCATTCTGAATACAGAGAGGCAAGACGGGCAGCATTAGCTCGGTAAACATCCCAACAAGCACCCAGGATATCTATATAATAGGATGATAATAATACTAAAGAAAATGATCCTGCTGGACCAGGGACACTTCTGAAATTGATCCGTCCCTCAAGTACAAAGCGAAAGCTCCGCTGAAATAAGAATAGTGATGTCTGAAGCCACAAGCCTCCGCCATCATATCTTTGACAAAAAAATATGTGCATTTGGCCTCAAATAACATGCAGCAAAGTTTTGTTTGATTTGTTTGCTGTCGTCAACGTTCTATAAAATCTTGATCACCAGACACAAACATTTCAAACATTCCCACAACTTTTTTTATTTCTGATTGTTTGTTTCGCAGGAGCATAATACGCCGAGATGAGAGAGATCCATAAGCAAGTGGGATGCAAATAAGGTGACACAGCCTCACGAGCGATTAAAGATGAAAAGAGAAGGAGACAAAGGGAAAGAGAGGCGGGGGAATCTTATGGGACTCTGACAGCCATCCTGCCTGATATGAAAGCGTCTCAGATTCCGGGGCTGGGGTGTCGTGAGCGCTGCCGCTGGGAGTGGGCCTCAGATGAATTACAGTAAGGGTAATCACAATACATGAATATGAGATGCCTTTCTTGCCAGGCAATGCTCTTTGCTCTTTGCCACATTCTATGTCTGTCAATCATCATCTGTCCATCATCCTTCTAGTGATGCATGCCACCAGTCCCTGCCCATTTCACCCTGCATTGCCAGCGGCTGCCTCCCTCACACAGACATTTTGGTCTGAGTAAAAAAAAAAAAAAAAAAAAAAAAGAGCAAACATTTTACACTGTCAGTGCAATAACCATAGCATCATAATTGCACTGGCCCACATTAATAGTGAAAGACACCGATTGATATGTGCTTGCACCTGAAAAGTCGTTACTTCTGTGAGGTTAGCGAAAAATGCTAATTCATAGTGGGTCACACTTAAGTCTAATGGAAAAGAAACAGAGCTGCACAACTGTGTATGCAATCAACGTCAACGTGTCCCGAGCAGCTGAAGTTAGAATGTGAAACATATTGAATCCAGCAACTGCTGATTTAACAACCTCAACTGAATGAGTTTCGACCCACGATGTGAAAAAAGAAAAGAAAATTTAATTTAATACTGATGTCAAAAAATCCCTCCCCATGAAAATAATAACAGCTTTCGTCTGGTGACGGAACGTCCCACCGCGTGGTGTCGGCCGGCGTGTAATGCACAAGTCACTCACTTGCCATCGAAGGGGTTCGCCCCGGGGATGATGTGGGTGCTGTCCCTGCCCACCAGGAATCGCACCCGCTCATAGAATGTCTGCAGGTTGCTCTGTGCAGAGGACATCTGTGTCTCCTGGATGATGTCCAGGGGATCCGGGGAGCCCACGCACAGAGAGGTGGTGTGACAGGTCGCCTGCAGACAGCAGTCTGGATCCATGCAGTCCACCAGGCCATCTGACAAGGTCAAACAAGTCGCACGCACACGCACACACACACACACACACACACACACACACACACACACACACACACACACACACACACACACACACACATTCTCTCATTTAACAAATGCCCGGACCCACACCTGGCAAGAGAAACCAAGCATATATATTTGCATCATTAGGGCATTATTAAGTCCGAGGACTGCTGGAGCCAGGTCAAACATATCTCGTCCTGGAGAACATTCAAACTCCTAGCAGTGCTCGTGGTAAATTTAATCAGCAATTTAGGTGAAATAACACGAGACACAGAGAGAGCTGCTGTGCAGTGCACTTTACTTTGCCGAAGTGGGTCATTGGACTCCTTACTCTGTGCTTTCTGGGGCCGATCTGGCCAGATGGGTGATAAAAATAAACCCCGCTGTCAGGAGTCAGTCAAATCCCCAGCAGCACCCAATCTTTGCCACTGAGGGGCCCTGTGGTCCCCGCACAGTGACACGGGGAGACAAACGGCCCCAGCATGAGTAAGGGAAGCTAGCCGCGCGGCTCAAGCCCAGAATAAGGTCTGGAAGAAAGGAAGTCACGTCTCCCTATGGGCCCTCAAGAGCGGCGCAGCCCCCTGGCTGGCTCTGTGTGTGTGTGTGTGTGTGTGTGCCTGGCTCTTCTCGGGGCTAGTTTGAGGGCAGAGCAGGGACCTCCTCCTGGGGCCCGGCGCATGCTTGGGGCTTCAGGCCAGCTAACTCTTTTTTTTAAAAATAAAAAACCTGTTGTCCAGGTGACTGACTGGAAGCCATTTCTCACCCTCATCTATAGAAGAACACAAGCGAGCCTGGAAAGCATAGAGCAGGTACGGTATTCTCTCAAAGGTGGCCGGAAATCTTGAGTCAAATTGTGTCTCGTGTCCCCGTCGACGCTCTGCCAGTGTCAGAAGGTAAAGCTGAGTGTTGTTTGTGATTTTACCTCCGTCGTTGTCCTTGACGTCACTGCAGGCAGTTTCCATAGAGGTGTCACAGCCAGTGCCCCTCCAGCCCAGCTGGCACACACAGTACCAGCCATTGTTACCCAGAGTGCACCTACCATTTCCATTGCATAAACCAGGGCAGCCCTCTGTGTGACAAAGAAGGACAAAGACAGGGGTCGGCACAGAATATGAAATAAAGGGAGGTTTTGTGGGAAACAGACCGACACTGTATATATAACCCCAACAATAAAACAATGACAACAATGCAGCCTGGTGATGAAAATGGCTTGTTGCAAATATTTCTCTAGCAATAGACTACAGTCATTTTAAGAACGGGTGAGGGTTGATTAATATGACACATTTTTTGTGAAGATTCTAATATCCCTTCGCAGTAATATCAGATAAGCGGGATCTTCAAAAATCAATATTCACTTATTACAACCATAGATTAGCCTTATGCCGCAGAAGCCGGGTAATGAGAGCAGTGGTGTATACGTGCTGGCGTTCTTGCACATAATTGGATCCGTTTTTATGTGATCTTTGAACGCGACCGTCATAATACGATCATAGAATTTACTGCTGCGGTCGTCTGCAAAAAAACAGAATGGGTTGCAACAAAACTGCATTAGTTATTGAAACGAGATCTATATCAGTACTTGCTGTCTCTGATTTTTTTGTTCTTTTTCTGATAAATTGTCTCCAGACTCTTGTTCGAAATCAATAAGATTATCCCCTCAGGGAAAGCGGGAGTTCTGTCATTAACAGAAGCAGAACGCATAATAAAATAGAAAGTAAGGGTGGATGAGGCTGAGCTCAAACGCATTATGCAGGGGAGGGGGATTGCGCGCACGAGCTGTGTTCCCGGGCATGTGGCTCCAGGGAACCTGAAAGCAGGCCGGAGCAGAACGACAGGTGGAACATCCCTCTGTTTCTCTCTGGATAGGTCTTCACGAGGGCATAGATCAGAGGATTATCTCTCCCCATTTTTCCGGGGCCGTTTGGAATTTATCTGGTACCTTCATATCCCCAAGCTGGTGCAGAGGCAGAGGGTAACATCTCAAGATATCAAACGCACAAGTCTGTCACCGTTTGTGTTGTTAACAAGCTGTCTCCATAGAGAGAATGCTAAGCTGACCCATTTTTTTCAACCAGAGAGAGCGGGGCGGCTGTCTCGATGCTCTTACATCACGCAGGGGGAGTAGGAGTGGGACAATGAGAGTGCAGGAGAGCAGGAGGAGAGACGGGTGCAGTGAATGGGAGACATTCATTAAAGGGAGAAAGATCTGTAAGAGGAAGAAACATTGATGAGGGAAAAAAAACA
The DNA here is from genome assembly GCF_022379125.1 of Scophthalmus maximus. Lineage (NCBI taxonomy): Eukaryota > Metazoa > Chordata > Actinopteri > Pleuronectiformes > Scophthalmidae > Scophthalmus > Scophthalmus maximus. Next base: position 7,481,945 of record NC_061525.1, read on the forward strand.
GAGATAAGTATTTAGGAAGATAAAGGTGTAGGAGCAGCACCGACAGCAGATGGGTGCTGTTGGTCGCATGGTTAGCTGAGTAGTGCATCAGCTGCATTTTGTCTGTTGTTGTCGAGTTGTAAGACAATGACTCGAAAAAAAAACATTTATACATATTATTGTACATAAAGAAACCAAACCTTATTCAAAATAAAATTGCAAATAAATCATAATGATATCACTTAACATTTCTGTGATTCCTTTTGGATCTGTTTTCCATCGAATACAGAAAGCCACTTTTAACTGTTCTATTTGCATTAAAGTTGAATAAAAAAGTTTTTATGTGGGGGGAGGGGGGGGCAACAGTCCCATTCTGAGACCCCATTTAAATTAGCTAGTTCCGGACTTTTTTTGGGATCTGCATAAAATTGCAGACGCTCAATCGGGCCCTAAAATATAACTCATGTTTTCAACAAGATCCATGCATTATCCTATGGGAAATTGGTGAAAATGCCCCAAAAACTACACCGTCCCATCCTTCCACCGAGTTTCATGGAGATCCGTTTCATGGAGAAACCAACCGACCAAACAATCGACAAACTAGAATGGCAAGGTCCAACAGTCCCTATAAATTCAATCAAATTGCACACACTCATATATATCGGTCCCCTAGATATAACAGAGCACCGCCCCCCCACCCCTGAAGATCCATGCATTATTCCCTGGGAAATTGGTGAACATGTCGACGACAACAAAAAATAAATATGACCCATCTCGCAATGTTAACTTGCTGGATCTGCCCCTCAAAATGTATTGGATCCTTTCTCGGCCCATGCACTATCCTTCCACCAAGTTTCGTGGAAATCTGTTTTTATATTTTGTGTAAACCTGCTGACAAACAAACGAGCATAACTTTCATGGCGGAGGTAAAAAAAAACCCCCACAAGGACGCTTTTAGCCCTGTTAACTGTCCCCTCAAGAACAAGTTATAAAGGATTGCAACAGCAACTATATGGGATAAATTGCGGGGGCATAAAAAATTATGAAAAGATATAATAATAAATAATTCTGTCTCCATTTTCTTCTCTTGTCCCAGAAGAATAGGACTCAGCAATGAAGGCCAGTGCCATTAGAAAAATCCTCTTGCCTTCTAGAAACATTTTGGGCATTAGCTGTCCTTTTATTGAGCAAATGGACAAAAACCACTCAGGCCAGTGGAGACAGATGATTAGTTTGCTCTAAATGTTTATCACAAGGATAAATAAAGATCCGCTCTCTCGCTGGCGACGGTTCAACTTAATTGGCAGCCCTTTTCCGAGAGGAGCCCCTGCTGAGCTCTGCCCAAGCCCGCCTAAAACAGCTCGGAACGCGAGGGGAGCAAGTGTTCGAAGGACTCCTCTGGCAGCCGCTCTCATGCCAGGTGGTCCATTACCAAGGACAGAGAGTGGAAAAGGGTGCTGCGGGCGGAGAGGCAGGGTTGCAGCACAGCCCTCCACCCCCCTGCATGCCCTGCACCAACCAGACCATGAACTCTTTTAATTAGATAGGATGCGGCCTCAGCACCTATCAGGCCGCGCTCACAGCTGCACACTCATCCATAATGCATGGCGCAGGTTATGAAGCCCCCTTTCCCCATCATCCCACCATTGTGAAAGCGAAGGCCGCGCACAAACCGAATATTCCACACACAATGAGAACGGCACAGCTTGACTCGCCAGGTGCGAAAGTGCTAAGTGGAGACAACTGTGTGACGATATGGCAAAAAAAGTTGATGGGAGGAGGAGATCTTTAGAATGAGCTGTTGAGGGGTGCAACCAGGGGGTTTGCGTGAAGTTTGCATATGTCAATGTAGGGGGAGAGCATGGCGCGTGTGCATGATTTGTTAATGGCTGGCTGGAGTCACAATGGGAGGCGAAATTGAAGGAAGGAGGTATGCCGTACCTTTCACTACCTTATCCAGATAGTGAGCTTGGGAGATAAAAGACAGGACATATAAGGGAGGTTTGAACAGTGCCACTTCTATGACAAGACAGCAAGGCAAGGTGTTAGTTTACATTAGAAAATGTAAATAAAAAAAATAGTGCAGTCGTGAAGCAAAACCATGCGCTACAGGCACAACGGACACGATTCAACACAGAGGGAGTGGGATGGAGACGGAAAAAAAGACAGGGGGGAGGGAGGGTGTGGAACACACACAGAGAGAGAGAGAGAGAGAGAGAGAGAGAGAGAGAGAGAGAGAGAGAGAGAGAGAGAGAGAGAGAGAGAGATGGTAAAAAAGTGATATGTTCAGAAAGAACATTTCAATCTGTCCCCATTTATCAACTGCCAGGATCGGCAGAATATCTCAGGGGAGTATTTCTAAAGCAACATGATTGATGTACATATTGCTACGCTTAAATCTCTCAAGCAATATCAGACAGGAGGTCGGGATATTCAACAAAAAGCACTTTTAATCTTGAAACACCTCGATAGACGATGAGGTCACCGGGGGGCTTCGTCAATGCCAGGGCCATACCGGACCCCCTGCGCTCCGCGGCGTGGGGCTCGGGGCCAATGCCGGGCTCTCAATAATGAAAATTGATTTAAATTGAGATCTTTGGCTTCTTAATGGACGACACCGAGGAATATTCTTGTCGAGGGAGTGGGGATCTCAATATGGCACTTATAAAAGGCCCATCAATTATGTAAGGCCGGCGTATAAAACATTCACAGATTGAGCCGAGGCTCTGTACTTAGGCAGCCCTGCTCCAAAATATGTTAGAGAGTACTGTGAGGGGAAACTGCTCCGTCTCTTTGAATGTGTGACAAAGCTTTCCCCTTAAAGTCTCCTCAACTTCTGTCCCGTCTCTGTGATGACTCGGATGTGTGGAAGCTGCACATTTCTGTCCGTTAAAATGCAGAGGCGGACGTGGGAGGAGATGGCCATTGTGTTCCCACTTCGCTCTGTGATACTCATGCATGTTAGGCCACAGCTGTCAACGGAACAGTGGAGGATTCAGTTCTCGTACTCCTTTACGAGTAGAAAATTGCCTTCACATGATATTGTTCCGTTTGAGCTAAAACAAAGCAAACCCCCCCCCCCCACAACATATAATTTTTGGTAAATGTGTAGTCACATAGTGACATGGTGTTAAATGGTGTATACTACTTAAGGAAAACAGAGAAGAGAAGAGAAGAGAAGAGATGGGAAGAGAAGAGAAGAGAAGCATCACGGGAAAAGAATGGCAACGGTTGCAATCTCGCAAAGTCAGGCAACGCGTAGCATGTCCTCTCGATGGTCTCCTCTGATGTTCAGAGGTGGTTTGACAGTCCAGACCTCAGACATCATTGAGCTAACCACATTAAAACACTCATCGTAATGAGCTCATGTTTTTCACTCTAACAACAAAACTGTCAAACCTCAGAACATCAATCAGCATAACTCCAAAAGACCTTCATGCTGATCTGTTGGCATTTCAAGCAGAGGTCAGAGGTCAACTATTGCCTACCGATGATAACAGTTTGGTTGCATCTGTCGTTGCCAGTATTTACATGTTAGCACAGTCACTATCTTCCTAGGGGACAAACTAATGTCTATAACAGGATTGTCACCTCTTTTGGAACTCCAAAATATCATATATATTGAAAAGTACATTCTCAATATATGCTGTTTTGTACACTAGGCAAGGTTGAGTTGGCTCCTTCTATCTCTTAACTATTCTCTCCTTGAAGTATTGGTAGAAAAAAAATAAAAAGAGCCACCATTGTCAACCCATGAACTACTGCTGGCCTTCTCTGCTTAAGGCTTATGAAAGCCACTGGAAAACACACAATACTGAATAATTTGACTCTCCGGAGACACAATGGCAACTCGGTCTAAAATTTAACTTGAAGTGAGTCAAGGTTTCCAAGAACGCTCTTTGGCATTCTGCTGAGTTCTTGGAAACTAAACTTCCACAAGATTTTACAGATGATTTGTTAGTATAAACCTTGAGCTAAAAAGTGCCAGTTGACCTGCACCACAATGACTCACATGTACGCATTGGAAATTAATCGTAAATGGAAAGGGGGGTGGGGGGGGGGAGAAAGAGATGAGGAAAAGGATGGGTTAAAATGAAAGGACACCTTAGCACATTCCCACATTAAAATGCAAGAAGGCAAGCCTCAGATCCTTGAGTAAACCTGTTCATGCTTTACCGAGTTGCACAAATTCAATTAAGCATGCTTTCCCCTCTCTTCTCCAACTGGACCCTTCCCCTCACACCCAGCGCTCCATACACACACACAGGCAGACAGACAGCCCACGCCTTTGTTGGCCCCCCCGAACCCCCTTTCTAAACACACAGACATACACACACACACACACATCCCCCCACCCAAACCAAAACCTCTTCCCGTCCTACCAATGGTGCAGTGTTCTCCGTTCCAACCCGGGCTGCATTCACATTTGCCGTCCCTGCAAGTGCCATGTTCGTTGCAGCGAGGGTGACACGCCCTCTGGTCACACCCAGCGCCCATCCAGCCGTCGTCACAGCGGCAGGTGCCCGACACACAAATGCCATGGCCACCACAGTCCGCTGCACAAATCTCTGTGGGAGACAGGGACATAGAAAAAGAGAAAAAAAAAAGAGAGTGGGGGGAAGACAGACGGAGAGAAGGAGGGGGTAGACGTGGGATGGAAAGGGAAGACAAGGCGGTGACAGGACGAGGCAACAAGGGTGAAGAAAAGACAAATCCAGGAGTTATTGTCAAGGAAAGGCGGCCACGCTCCACTACCTTGTCTGATGGCTTCTGAAAAGAAATTCCTGCACCTCATAAGGGGCAATCCTTTCTTTTTTTTTTGACAATACAAATGTAATAAGTCCATTACAAAGAAAACACATGGATTGTGGCGTCCTTAGCATTCACATTCTTCCCCTCACCTCTTTCTGTCACAGAGAAGGTAAAGAGGGAAAAAGCATAGTTTGAACTTCTACTAATTTTTTGATTAAACGTTACATTGTTATTTTCCTGCGTGGTACAATGTTCATAGCTCTGCCACACACTTTACTTTGGGCTGCAGGCAGGAGGCGAGACTCCAGCTGTTTTTTCTTTATTCTACATAAGTGCTGAGTACCAGCGGAAGCAGTACATCCATGGAATGAGGGAGACTGAGAGACACAGTAAAGCTTGAGCTGGTGCCATTGTGAGGTGACTGAAAGACCTCCCTGACAGGCGGCGATAGAGCCCGGGACATTACCCCCGTCTCATGAACTCGAGGGAGAGTATGACAAGACCAAGGGCTGAACGAAATTAAACACTGACAGATTACTTATTAATCTCGTTGAAATGTTAACCTCTTTATTAACAATTCTGTTATGTCAAAAGAGGCTTAGCGGGTATGGGCAGCGAGGAACAATAGCCGTGTATTCCTGGCTTATTAGCCAAGCCAATTCAGATATGACCACGGGGGACCAAACAGGAGGTAAAATCTTTTAATAAGTCAATTATAATGCCTTTAAAGAGCTTATTTTGTCATTGCGACAAATTAAATTGAGGGGTATTTTCACCCACAAACCATAACATGACATTACCAGCTTGAAAAAAATATTTTTTTTTAAAAATTACCCTCCCCAGCTAATTACAGCTCAGCACTTTGTTAAAGTGTACAAATGCAAATGTTACGTCCGAATTTTGATTTAGAGGTACAGTACGCTCGCAGCACTTGAATTGGCGCCCCTTACTATTGCACAAATACACACGGAGAAACACACACACAAACAAAATCATTACACATGCAAACATAAAATCGTCCAATAGTATTCAATTATGGGTCTGATCATTAGTCATTTTCTATTTGTCGTGGAAGTATGCCTACAGACAACATTAAACACTGTTATATATGAGGGGCTAATGAACATAAAGAACACCCTGAGTGATTTCATCAGCACATACTGTATGTTGACATGAAATGTAAAAAAAACTGACCCTGCCAGTTGCTTCCTCCGAATTATTCGAGCACAACATGCTGGTCAGAGAAAACACACTCGAGCTGACTGTGAGACGACTGCTCACTTGGAAGAGGGGGGGGGGCTTTAACATGATAAAGCTGCAATTACAGCCTGCGGGCAAACCCTCATTATCCGTGGCAAGAGGAGTCCACGGTGAGAAATACCCCCATCCCCACGGTAGCCGTTAACGTTTGCGCTAAAGGGCCGTGTAAACAAACTTTCCTCTGGGTGGGAGAACGGCACAGAATGGCATAAAAACACATATTAAAGGACATAAAACCTCAGGCGTTGTTTTATGGCGAGTAGCAGCAGCACCACTGACTGTGCACAACCCAGGTTGTATTGTTCCAAAAGGCGCACGAGAAGATGAGTTGGTGACTTGTAAGTATTAGGGAGCGGGGGGGGGATTAAAGAATCTTGAAAGTTATATTAAGGGGCTTCCCGTCTTTTTCCTTGCCCCAGTCTCCAAGGTCATCGGCTGCTCGCTGCACTACACCACCACCGGGCTTATTGTTGTGTTAGACCACAGAAAGCTCTACACTGAGCAGCATGAAGGGGGATAAAGAGCCAACTCATCATCATTTACAGAGCTCTTTCTTTGCGAGGCAGACTCAGACTAACTGCCCATTTCTCTCAAAATCCCCGGGATTACCTTATAGGTCATTGTGTCTGCCTGGAGAATAAAAGGGATTGGTGGATCCGAGCTACCGCCGGCGGGCTAAAATTCTAGTCCAGCAAAAAAAAATAATATATATATATATGTAAATCTGGTTTCAGATATATACTGTGAGAATGCAAATTGTGTCGTTTAAATAACGTCGGCAGAACTGTATCAGCCTCTGTATCAACTATCTGAAGCTTTCATCTGCCAGAGAATAACAGTTGAAATAAGTATAATCTCATATCAATCATGTGACATATTTACGTGTGGAAATGTGTAATTCTGTAGCTGGCTTTAGAGTAAAAAAATTAAGAAAAAAATACACTGGAAATTGAGCATCTGCTAACACTGCAAGTCAATGATGCTAGAGTTGACTGTTCTTTAACAATCTACCATCGAGTTCACTGATGGTTGTTCAGAGGAAAAAAAAACTTGAGCAGACAGGCGGCTGTCATAGCCCACCCTAAATCTTGCAGGACTTCATCCCAGAAGTCCTGCAAGATTTATTATGCTCAGCCCTTTCTTGACTAACAAGAGAGAACCGTCCCCATGGACAAAATAAACACGATGGCAACAATCCTCCAGAGGAGAAAAAAAAAGTAATCATCGTCTTGCGAGCCTTGTGCCAGCGTGAGGAAGAATCAAGAGCCCGAGAAAGGGCATTAACTTGCATTATATCATGCCTCTGACAACATCCCTGCTATGTGCTTCCCTCTTCTCTGCCAACTAACCATGTGGTGATTGAGGATGAGACCGTCCGCAGGAGAAATGCATTCAGAGCAAAGTCAACCGCAGATTGATCGCTAGCTGTGGACCTCCAGCTGGTCAATGATGTGAAGAACCATTTCCCTTTAACGTGATCAGAAATGTTTACTTCTGTGAGGAGCCAGGCCATTACCAAAATTATGTTGAATCAAGCAGGGAACTAAATTCGCACAACAACAAAAAAAGGCAAGGATGACATCCGGGGGAAGAACTGGCAGACGTTCTAACTTGTTGTTGCAAATGTTGAACGGTAAGAAATTATACTAGATGCCGTAGAATATTGACCGATTGTTATAACTGTATGTCTGGAGTTGAGGATCGATCGAGAGATTACATAACAGAGAAATGTCTTAAAAGGCAAATACAGCTGCATCTAATATTTATATCTGAACACAGCTGTGACTGTGACAGCGTGCTGTATTGTATCACAGTTATTTGTTATATCTTTACTTACTCATTTCATGTTAAATTCAATTTAGTTTTTTTTATTCGGTGCTCTATAAACACCCATCTTTAAGTAGCAGTTGCAACTTAGATGTTCTGTGACTGCACTGGTGTTTTCCTGTTTGGTAGTTGGAGCTAAATGATCCCCAGCCCTCGAAAAGAGAATGTTTAATCCCAGTTGAGTGAAGTGCTCACCTGTAGAGCAGTCATGGCCCGTCCAGTTGGGATCACAGGTGCAGGTTCCCGTGTCTGCCAGGAACGCTCCGTGTCCGGAGCACTGGTCCATGCAGGAGGCCCGGGGGCTCTCACATCCTGGCCCTCCCCAACCCACAAAGCAGTGGCACTCTCCCTGGACACACACCCCTCGCCCTGAGCACGTTGGGTCCATGCAGTCCACTGAAAAAAAAGGAAAAGGGGGTCCAAAGAGACAATGTTAGACACAACAGTCACCTGCTGTGGCCGTCTTTCAGAGGCAACCCGCCGTCTCGGTGAGTGCTTGATTTAAGTGACAAAGGCAGAGGGAGCACACAGAAGAGGATGCAAGGAGGGCCCGCTTTGTCTAAAAACCGGAGACAAGGTTTACAAATGGGCAAATCAAATGGCTGTTTTCACACTTGGGGCTTGTGGCACAAACCTGCAGGTACTGCCCACACTCCTGCTTCCCATCATTTGATGGTGATAGGTCTCCCCAAAAGTGCAGCTTAATAGGAGCTTGTTTATCTAAAATGAAAAAAATGACCTTCTCAGACAAGAGAGTGCGCTTGTGTGACTGAGGCAGCACTGTATCGGAGTAAACCTAATTCATATGCAAATATCAAATGAAGGGACCGTTTCTATAGCTTCTCTTCCCTTGACTTGTCGTTAAGCGAGCGCCCCACTTTGCGAAGTGCAAGGGGTTGTGGGAGCGTACCATCACAATAATAACATTCTTTCCACCGTACAGAATCTGCAGGGTACACACAGATGGCCAACGGGCGCCGGGCAGGAGAAATGTCTAGCCACTGAGAGCAGCAGGCCGCGCCGTGGCAGCTCCCCCCTTTACCGTGACATAAATGGGTCTAAAGGCCGTTATAGTAAGACAAACAGGATCCCTTGCCTCTTAGCAGATGGTTCGGGCACAAGGCACAAAGATCAGAGGCTAACTGACAAGCAACTCTCTCCTGGCAATTAATCATCGTGGCTGAAGGTCGCACGGAAGAAAAGGTAAAAAAAAAAAAAAAAAATGTTAAAGGGCCCTCGTCCACAGGCGCCTCCGCTCCTCGCGTCTAACGCTCCGCCCCGAAATAGAATGGGGGCCTATGGATGTCACAAACCCCCATTTATCAAACTCCCAGGCTCCATTTTTCATCCTGGAATGAGAGCCTTCAAGAGCTGACAAACACAATGGCTCCTTCAATCTTATCTGGTCAAGCTTTATCCAGGATCGTGAATGTGGAGCTCCTCGTGGATTAACATCAGACTTTGCGTCTCAATTTCGGAACAACGAGCAGACGGTTCTGATTAAAGTAATGCCTCATATGCAGGATTTACACAGGAGACGTCGCCTAGGATGTATATTGTGAGGAGTTATGGCCCATATGCTCTTCAAAGAGGATGTCCCGTCATTAATGTTAAACACCCTGTAACATAAATCCTACCAACTTAATAGACATTTCCCATAATGATTATTCTTTTGAAATGTTTAGCACCAATGAACTATGGAGGTGCTAAACGCAGCCAGAATTTTTTGTAAATTAAGGACACATTACCATTGACTCATTAAAACAATCACCTTCTTCACAGTTTTCCCCCTTGTAGCCCGGGTTGCAGATGCAGGTTCCCACGATGCAGGTCCCATGGCTGCTGCAAGTGATGTCAATGCACTGGTTGGTGGGAACGTCACATTCAGCGCCCTTCCAGCCGCTGTGACACATGCAGCGACCTTTAAGGTATTGACCATTCCCGCTGCATAGCACCGGACAGGCGGCTTTGAAAAGAGCAGACGGCACAAATCCATTTGAATGGACCCCTCCAACCATGGCTTCAAAGAAATCGTGTTTGAGTTTGTGCTAAAGCCTCGACCCGACAATGAGCCCCTGACCCAAAACGTTAAAAGGTTTACTTTCCGCTGTACAATGTGCAGCACAAACGGTTACACCTAGGCATCCGTAGAAGATGCAATCCAAATTTCTAACAAAAACAAAATACCTAATATCTTCACAAATGTGGTTGTTGAAAATGAAACAAATAAAAGATAAATAAAAAACACAGATGGATAAGAGATGGCAGGATGTGTAAATATGAGACTAAAACTTTCATTTTAACACATTGCCTAAATACAGCCTTGATTTTAATAATTGAAAGAATGAGTCATCAGCAGTCGTGCGATCTAAAGCTCTCTTCTCTCCACAGTTATTTGAGACTTCTTTCATACGCAATACAATACTCCTTGAGAAGTGATAAGAGGTCAAATTGAATCATCCGCAGTGGCGCTTCCTGATTTCAGAAGAAAGATCTGAAGAACAATTAAAAGTAATGAAGAAATAAAAAAAATTGCCTTGTTTCTGGTCATGCGGTGAATATAATTTGGTCAGCACCCTGAAACGTTATGTACCCGAACGATGATGAATAAAGTCTTTATGACGGAGGGGATTAACTCACCTCGCCCACAGTCGGGTCCTTTGAAACCCAAAAAGCAGTGGCATGTTCCAGCGACGCAGTCGCCGTTCCCGAAGCAGTTACTGGGACAGTCATCAATGGATTCTGCAAGAGGGCAATCAGGAGCTTTTCTGAGTGATGTGGCTTGAAAAAAACCCAACAATTTTTCCTCCCACTCATTTTCTCTGGGTTGATTATTATTACCCCTCTGCTAATGACAGTGATAAACACAGGCTCCAATCCTGTCAACATTTCTGTTTCACCGAAAAACATTTTTGAGTGTTAGTAATGTTCGGGAGGATTTACTAAGAGAGTAAAACGAGCTGATTATCTGGACTCCGACCAACCGCGAGTGCAGCGGATGTGATAAGTGGCAGACGTCGTTTGGCAAACCCAACTCGACACTTTGATGGAGCACGCACAACACAAGAAGACTCAAAGCTTCGACAACACTGCATTTCCCCACTGCAGTGGGTGATGTTAACATTTTCTTTTCCTTATATGGTCTGTAATATAATTTGTATGTATGTATCTCTGCTTAATGCATTTGTATTTCACTAATGCATGCATATGGCATACACACATATATATATAAACTCTACTTGGAGCTTAAATCAAATAGTGTGTGATTTAACTACAAACCCCATACATACATACATATTTATTGCTCTATTTTTGTATGCAAAAAAATATCTATTGTGTTCTTATCTATAGAACACAAATACAACTTTGATAGAGCTGAAATTATTTCTCTGTGTGGGCTCCTAATGTGTTTGTAATATTAATAAGATTAAATGCTTTAATGTTGCTTTCAGTGCTCTCTTTACCTCTTGACCAGGTTCCAAGAATACCATATACTTTTCTCTCCTTTTTCTAACAACACCTGCATAGAACTACATTTTTAATGGGCGTTATGCTCTATTTGGCATTACTCATTCGACGTCTACATCTTGTACATGCATTGGCTGTGATCTAACACGACTCTCAGTTCGATCGTGTGGCTCTCTTCTTTCTTTGTTTCCTAAAAATCTGAGGGGGCATTCTTGTGCGACGCACGCAGAGCATGCACTGAACTCTCGGTCGTCGCGTCTATTGATTTGACTCAATCAAATAAACTACACAATAATCATTTCTACCACCATGCTTTTATAACAAATTAAAGTGACCACTGATCTCCGAGGAACCCGACGGCGGCAGCAATTCGGAAACGCGATGCTCGCCAAATTAAGCCTGAAATGGTGCTGAAAAATATTCAGTCTTGTCCATTGCCTTCAGGCGGCAGAAGCTCTGAGGCAAAACTCAGTGAACAAAGGATCTCTTGTGCTCCACAAAGGGCTAGAAATGTGAGCCATAGCCTCAGCTTCCCTTTACTCTGGAGAGTCAATCATCACTGAGGATGCAATGCAAGACAGAGAGAAAAGAGAGAGAGAGAGGGGAAGAGAAGGGATAGAGGCAGACCAGAGGTACAGTAAAGAGAGAGGGGGGGGGGGGGGGGGGGGGGGATGTGCTGCTGATGTCTCCTGTGCTGCCGGCTTGCCTTTGCCATGTAGGGTTAGTTAGGGGATGCAGGGGGGACTATCCTCCAGCGTGGTGGAGGCAAATCAGCATTTTAGTGGAGTTGTGATGGCTTGCAACAAGAACATCTAACTACAGTGGGAGGCCGGGGCTTTTTTTCTTCTTTTCTCTTTCTTTTTTCGCTCAGAGCTAAGGAAACCAGCAGAGTGTGCGAGTGTGGGTGGGGTGGTGGGTGGCAGCTCAGAAAATGAGGTGTGGTGTGTGTGCATACTTGCCATCAGAAATTCCTCCCAGAAGAACAATTTTGCATGGGGAGATTCTTTGCCGTGAATCTTGCAGCTCGTGCATACTGGGACAAAAAAACAAACCCTAAGTGGGTTTGTAATTTATTGCTCACCGGGCAAGCCACAGAAAGATCCAACTTTCCCAACTGCATTCCACTGACGTATTAAGAATTAAGGCGGTTATTCTAATGTACATTAATGTCCCTCTAATTATGGTTATCTAATCTGTATCTACCGTGGGTATTTCTTTTTGTGAACAACAAACCAAGCAGGTTTAATTGAGTAACTGTGAACTGCCGTGCCCCCGGTCTGAATGCTGACGCGGCCTGGCCGACTGCACACTCCCCACGTCTATTGCCCCGCTTCCTCTGAGAGCAGGACGGGGAGGCCATGAATATCTCTTAGCCGCACACTCCACACAGGCCAACGCATAAATCATGGATTCAAGCAGAGCTTCATTGAAATTCATTACCCTTCATATCAGGGGAGCTAACTATTGTGTGAGCCTCTGCAGTCGGAGAGGACAGAGTAGCGTGCAGTAGGCAGGTTTAATCAGCGCCTTGCCATGCTCTCCGAGGATGCCCAGCACCTTTGAATGATGGGCCGCCGCGTACAGAGAGAGGCTGCCACGCGGTGAGACAGGATAGAGTAAGACATTGGAGCCGGGTCTTTGCGTCCCTCTGCTTTGCTCCCCTGTTATAGGGAGCCATGTCTGGGTTGAAGCATGGCTGGCATCGGGGCAGCAGGGACAAATGGCTTCACGCTTCAGAGGGCTGTGAGACAAAACACTCAGCCCATCCCACATTGCCGCACAGCCACTGCTGAGTAATGAGGACTAGCCCAAATTAAAGACGGGGGACATGCAATCCCCCAGATGCAGCATGGCAAGGCTGTGGGCAACAAGCAGACCTTTCATTTAAAACGAGTGCGAGGTTGCCTCACTTGATGGTAAAATAAGAAATAGTTTTCCCCCCGACAACACTGTTGGAAACACTAAAATAATTTTTTACTGTTAGTGTCTTATAAACAATGCTGCCAGTGTCCCTCGCCGCGCCTGTTCTGTATATTGTTCACATATATTTCTATACCTGGGCCACTCCATTTGAAGGTCAACTCCATCCCTCCACGGCTCAATACAATTCAGGCAGTCAGTGAGATTCAATTTCTGCTGAAGGGCACTTAACCGGTGACCCATTTCAGAAAGGGCCCCTCTGCCTCCCTCGGAGCTCCTGTGGGCAGATCAGCTCCGATACAAATGAACCGACGACGAATTCCAGCACTGACTTGGCTCTGCCCCACCCCATCCTATCACTGTCCCCAACCGGCTACACAGGATACCTCATCAAGTTGTGTTCGCTATGATGCAAACCACAGGAGGCCTTCATGGACGCCCAGTCAAGAAGACATATAACATGCGGGGGGGGGGGGCATGGTGCATCTCTTGCCTGTCTTCCCTCGGTGTTACAGTGATGTCGAGGACAGCTTCTTATCGATCCACTGCCTGGCACGGCCCCTGTCACAGATGGACTCTGGCCCAGGAGGTTTTAATTAAAGAGCATGTGAGAACAGCTCCCAGCTGCCATCCCTGTGAAAGTCGACACCTCGGGCCCCTCTCACACCTTGCCTGATACAGCGGCGCTAATCAAAGGCGCTTTAGGGAGAACAAAGGGGAACGTACAAAACGAAATCACCCTCCACAAAGAAAGTCGTACGTCTGCAACGCTGCTGTGTGCCGCGCGGAGTTAGTCGGAGGAGAGGATATGTTCCCGACTTTGATATATGGAAAGTAGATGGAAATTGGAGCAAATCATGATCAAAAATGGCACTAGCAGGAGGGTACAATCATACTTTGAATTGTATGCAAATGGTTCCCAGAAGCTGGACCCCCGATTCGCTCGGAAGACACTCAGGCTAATGAGGATATTATGATCTCTCAATGACCTACTCTGGGGCATGGCAGGATAGCACTGATGTCCTGATTTTTGTCAGATTCAACTTCACCTTGATTAACCTGCACTCTGCTTGGCAATTGAAATCTGCCAAAAACCGTCTCTGACTCATGCTCCCCAAGTCGGGGCTGTTGTGGAGCACTGCTGGTTGGTATTATAGGGATTATGTCGGTTGCTATTACAGGTTTCAGCGGCAGTGTCATGCTCAGGGGGCTCACCTATGGCAGTGGTGAGGAAGGAGACCGTTTCGGTTTCTTTTCCGTCGTTGTAGATGGCCAGGTGCCAAATGCCCGAGTCCATGTACTGGATAAAGCCCGTGTCGTGTGTGGTGATGGGTACCAGGCTCCGCTGCATAGCCACAGGCCCCTCCAGACCGTGGACGTCCTGGGCGAGGAGCCGCCGCCCATCCAGAAGCTCCACAAAGTCAAACTGTGGACAGACACACACAGAAAGTGAGACAGACCCGTGGACGGACCGCAGACATGCCATTAAGAGTGACATGTGAGACTTGAGTGCTCTCAGCCCTCTTTATAGCGGGGCATCATTTGGTCTGCATGAATAACTCATCATTCCAGAGGAGCTTGAGTAGGTCTTGGAACATCGTGGCTGGATAGGCTGTGATCATTTCGCAGTCCACACATCTTATATGAAAGGCTGTTTAAAGCCATTAACGTGGAAAAAACAACAAGCGAAGCTGGGGTAAAGGAAAAAAAAACTTTCTGTTTACCAAATAATGTCTGCAACGATTTGTTTCATATCAGTAGTGACTCAATGAATACCAATGGAGCAGCGTTTCATTTTCATCTGCATAAGGAAAGAAGCCTTGACTCATCCGCCACTCTGTGCGCAATCAGTCACAGAATGAAAAACTCCACTCTGGCTTATTTTCTTTGAAGTAAAAATAGAGGACAAACACGATCCTCTGCCTAAAAAATGAGCCACGTTGGGCATTAATGCAAGCGAAAATCACCCTATGAACAATTTGCAGAAGTACAGTTACATTTTACACCAGCAATGTAAACTCTGTGAACCAAGCAACCAGACATGATTAATAGCTTGCTATATCTGATTCTGTGCAGCACATAGATGGGAGAAATTAGGGGAAAGAAAAATCTCCTGCGCGTGGCCTCTGAGCTCTGTGTTTTAGTGTGATTCATTGATGATACTGAACCTGAAAGAAATTTGCCATAAATCCTTTCCGCAACAAAGAAAGTGATTCATAACACAATAGAGAGATTTATGAATTGGTTTGTATTCATGACGCGTACCAACACGGCGAGATAGATTTTCTTTTAAAAAACAAAATCCCAATATGTGGCAGAGGAAGAATGGAAAATATTGAGGGCTGGTTCCTTATACTGCAAAGAAATGATTGTCAATTGTTTCACACAGAATCATGTTTACAATTTGCTGCTGTTTTTCACAAACAAAATAAGAAACTGAAATATGCCGACTTAAAGCTGCCCAAACATTTAGATTTGAACTCTTCTTTGATACAACTAAGAACAACACCTATAATGTACTGTAATATAATATATTATAATACAATATAGTAGTATTCCCACCTGTGTGTGTGACGGAGGCAGTCCTCTCCGTCCATAGATTCCCACTAAGGCATCTTTGCTGAGGGACACATTAAACTTCAGGTACATGGGATGATCAATGAAGACCTGGGACCTCCAGAAGATACCAGGAGGAATCTGCTGCGCGACCTTGCGACCCACGTCAATCTCCCCCATATCTATGTAGCTGTCATCCGGGAACAAGCCGTCCAATTTGCCTGCATTGCGCACAAAAGTACATCGGTCAAAAAGGATCACACCATTAATCCAGCGTGTGGAGGGCAGAGGGAGTCAGTAGTCTGCCGGAGCATGATAGTCTGACCATATCACAGATATTCAATCACATCACTGACAACCAGAGAAGAAATATAATGGTTTCCCCCCTCTGACCACTGCTAGAAATTCTAGCACCAATTCCAGAGGAGGAGAAAGTAAGAATTATCCGATTAAAAAATGAGTCTGGTTGTCAAAACAAGTTCTAGTTAAGTGGGTTTTTTTGGTTGTGTGTTCATTGATCTGAAACGGAAAATCAAAAATGTTTAAATGAATAATAAATTATGTTTTGATAACAGGTTGCACTGGTTATAGGGAAACTCTGACCATCATTAAGCTGGTGATCTGGCTATGTCTATTTTGTTGGGGTAGTTTACTCAAACTATGATCGGAACACATTTAATAAATCTAGTAAATATCGATGAAAGGTTCTAAATATATGATTCAGAGGTCAAAACATATATTTGGTAGTGGCAGCGGAAATACAACTGCTTCAATACTGTGAGAAAACCCATTTATAATTAAGTAAAAAGCAAAGTAGAGAGGGATCTCTAATGCTCGTACCCGCTCAGGTATTGGCACATTCTCTGCCAAAAAATGCTCCATAATGCAACTTATATTGGACTCTGTGGGAATGGCAACATCTGCTTGCCCGTGTAGATGAGCTAATTTCAGCAGCGATGTCGACTAAAGCAGACGTCCGTACAAACCACCCCCAGGACTTGGTGGCAGACACGGCTTTAGGTTACACGTGGCGCGGCAGATGGCAGTCTTCTCAAAAGGTCCATCAGTGGCAGCGGGTTTCAACGGACTCGACAGGGCACACTCCCGTCCCTCAGATCAGGACTTTATATCATGCTACAGGCTCATTTTCCACATGTTGGGGTTGTGTGTGTGTGTGTGTGTGTGTGTGTGTGTGTGTATTTGTGCAGCACCGTAATGGTGTACTCATCAGGCTGCGTAAATAAATCATAAGCCGAGACCTGTGATAATCAGACCCGTGGTTAAATAAATAGTGATTGTTCCGCAAGCTGAACTGCCCCATAATGCTTCGATGGGAACAAAGAAGACGCAGACAGAGGGAACTAAGTTGAATACACGTCTGAAACATCTTGATGAAACATTAGACGGCTCCACATTTTCTGCTGGAAACGCCGCAGAATGAGACTTATTTAGAAAACTGTGCCTATTGATTTCGTATCAGCGACGGCTGCCGCGCGGGGCCTGTGCTCGGCTGTCGCCATGCTTGTTGTTTGCTAAACACACATTCTGCTGTCTGGTAAATGAAAAAAGACAACTCCTGGATTCATCTATATGGTAATGACCCCCATCTTCCACCTATTGTAGCCTGCCAGTGGCAAATCACTTGGTTAAATCTGGGCCCCATTTGTTCGAGAATGGAACGGAGCGAACTTTCCTCGCGTCGAGCGGCTGGTACCGCGGGGCGAGCACATGCTTTCTTTGGCTGCCAGCGAAGGCAGCCCAGGCTAGGAGATGAAAGGATCACATCCGTTCTGAAGGGGGGACAGAGTGGCTAATCCCCCTGCAGCCCCTGGATACTCAGTCCCTTAAGCTGTCCCATTTTCTCCTTCCAGGAACAAATAACACTTTCCCCACTTACAACAACTTTCATAGGATTACAAAGCAGATCTCTTTGCATGCCATGGAGACCAGCGGACACAATGCGAAACTGGACGACGAAACAATGAGAAACTTGCTGTGAGCTTCAAAATGTCATCTGTAAACTTTAAGATTTTAAAAACTTTTTGTCCCCCCCTTGCGCAGTGCTTTCTGGTGTGCATGCAACAACTTGAGATTGACAGCGTTATTTGGGAGGGAGAATATTCTTTTTCCATGAACGATACAAAAGGCACTTACTTTCTTCTTTCCCCTTGCGGCCTGGTATTTCCAAGCCTGTGTTGCCTAAAGGTGGCATGCTCAGGTCAGTAGGAAAAGGTAGGCCACTCGTATTGTCCTCCGACAGCTGGTACATCATGGGTTGCAGGTGCCAGTTTAATCCAAAAAGGTGCATGG
This sequence comes from Scophthalmus maximus, assembly GCF_022379125.1. Taxonomy (NCBI): domain Eukaryota; kingdom Metazoa; phylum Chordata; class Actinopteri; order Pleuronectiformes; family Scophthalmidae; genus Scophthalmus; species Scophthalmus maximus. The sequence goes on from NC_061525.1 coordinate 7,500,017, forward strand.
CTGAAATATCCAACAGAAGACACTATCAGAATTGATATGTATTAAGGTGAATTCAATGCATTTGATCTCTTCATGTCATCAAGAAAATATTCTACAAAAGTTACATTGAAAGTAAAACCCCAAAATGTTTTGGGGGGGTTGGGAGTGTAATTATCCAAAGGTGACAGCTGAGAGATGTGCCGAACAGAGACTTAATTCCAAAAGAATAAAGAACAATACACGGTTTAATGGTTAATGGCATTTTTTTCTCCCAAAAGTGCTGAGGAGTACGTCCAGAAGATGAATGACCCCAAGGGACAACATCTGTCTCCCCACACCAGCATTGGCATGAGCCATCCCCAGAGCCCTGTCATTTTTCCTAACCCCAGTCCCTTTCAGTTACCCGACAAAACTAAGGGACAAAAGGAGAAAAAGAAAAAAAAAAAAACACATCAGCAGGAAGACACCAGGGGTGCTTCAATGTGAACTCGGTGGACGAAGCATGCTGATATTTTACAAGGTCGACAAAAGAAATGTCCTCTGGAACAATGGCGGTAGAGAGCAGGACGGAGTGGGAGGGGCCGACCATGACAGATCACCAATAAGAGAATGGACAAGACGAGCTTAGCGAGGCAAAAGCCACCGTGGAAGTCAACAGTCAGCAGAAAAAGGCCCAGAAACTCAATAGAGCTATTTTATGGGTTTGTTGGTTCTGTTAAGCCCCGCAAGTACATAACCACACAATTCAAGTATAAACAGTGAAATGATCTGACAGTTTTAGACTGAAGCTATAGGAGTGAGTCCCACCCGGTACTCTTTTTTAATGTTATGAGAGGATCAACTAGTTCATGTCACCAGTAAGCCTGTCAGCACCGGTCTTATTATAATATCACTGTTACACAGACATAAACCATGCAACTATAACAACTGAGGTTGTATACGTAAATTCATGGTTTGAACATAATTGTAGCATATTTGTATTTCGACAAACAGCCAATCAGCAACGTATACATATATATAAATATATATATATATATATATGGCGTATGGGCCCATGTGATATGCATACTCGACATACAGGTCAACCTTCCTGGTTCTCTTTCAAAGATTTCCTCTGCACTTCAATTATGAGAGAGTCTCACAATTAAATAAACTTATTCATTTAGTCATCACCATTTTTTTTAAATTTAAGCATATGTTTCTCTGTATTGTAGGGCAGCTTCTTCAGGAAAAAACACTTGAATGCATGTAGGTAAGGAGAGGTTTCCCGTGCATTTTCCGGCAATGTGCAGCTGAATTCTAGGCTCCTCAGACCAAGGACAGAAAAACCTCAGAGGGAGGGGAAAAAAAGGGCCTGGAGTGCACTGATTGATTTGCAGACTTATAAATAGTGCAACAGACCAATGTTCTTCTGACCCAGCTGTGCCGCCATGAGAGTTTAAAAAAGAAGTGCTATTAACTTAAAATTGACCATATGAAAGTGGCAGTTCAAACCGAGCTACAGGATAATGTCTGGAGAGTGGAACACATTGGTTCATTCCCAGAGCAATCTGGAGGAAACTCAATCCAACAAGGATATAGTGAAGAACGCAACATGCCTCAATTTAGATTTATTAAGTGCTTTTAATGTAAATCTGGTTGTGTATAATGTGTTCACAGAATACCTAATATTTTCATGATGTACTCTAGATACACCGTACCATATGTTTATTGAAATATTGAGATATATATATGGAAATATACGGGGGGCAATAGCTTGGTTATCAAGGGATATGCAATATAAACATTCCCCCAGATGATGAGAGTGAAAGTTCGACACCAGCATCTGTTCTGTCCAGTTCCCCTGGAAGTGACTGTGTCAGCGGAAGGCAACCAGTGGACAGACGAATGGCTTTGTTTGTCATTTTGTAAGCTTGTGGAAAAAAAACAACAAAAAAAAACTTTACTTTTGATTTGCAGCTCTACAATGACTGGAGAAATGGGAAAAAAGAGTTGGTGTGTGTCGCTGGCAGGACCGTCGCAAAAGTCACCATGCAGGCTGTCGTTCCAAGTGTCCTAGTAATCATGTCTTTGTGAGCCTCGCGCCTCATCCCATCCGTCCCCGAGGCCTCTGATGGGAAACAGTTGAAGAGGCCTCCCTCCCCCTCCCATCCTTAAAGATTTACTTCAGTGGCCTTCTTGGTATCTATGATATGCAGAGCGTTTGGACCTGAGCCAGGGAAAAGCCTCCTGATTTCAGTTTTGCTTACTTTTTCTAACTTTGCAAACAGTGCGCAATGACACTCAGAGGGCTGCTGCAATTGGCTGCAAAATGAAGACAGGTTGTAGGAATAACAAGGTACGTCTAATGAGACGGCCACTGGCAGAAACAACGCCGACCTGTCAAGACTACCGCACTTCCTAGCATCACCCATTTTGTCCAGAGCACATGTTGTGCCCCCCCCCCCCCTTCGCTCATCTCTTGGCAGGATGTTGGGTCACGCTATGTGCCAATTAGGGAACAGGGGCACTGTAGTAGGGGACTTCTCAGCCAATCTGAGGAAGCCGGTGCTTATTGCTGTGGGTCATCTGCCAGCATTCCTGTGCTTCTATCGTCTGATCTCAAGAGCACTTTCCAGCTAGTGCACACTTCAAGGGAAGCTATGATGAGTAGAAGCTTTTTTTTTTCTTTTTTTCCATCTTAGTGGTCAAAATCATCAAATACTGTGAACATCTAAGAAGAAAAAGGCAAAGTATCTTGAGGTATTTAGAAAAAAAAAGGAACTCATAGAACATAGTCTCATATGCCTTGGTGTGGCAAATGTTTTAAACATATGGGGACTTGATCTATTTTCAAAGAAATCATTTCGTTTTTTAAGTATCTTAATTAGGTGCCAGTCTATGGTGTAATTTACCAACAAATACCGATATTATTTCTAGCAACTCACTGCCATACTGCATTTTTCAAAAGAAAGCAGTGTAAAAAACAAAAATGCAAAATGTTAGCCCCTGCCCACTTTCTATGTGTCAGTGTATCACCACGATCTTCAGCAGTCACGATGTCTGGGTTTGGGCTCATCTATTTTCTTCTGTCAGAATTGGGCCAGAAGTCATCTAGTGTAAATTCCTTTTTGCAACATTCAGGTTGGGAAGTAAAAAAATAATCAAAAGATAGAAGATTAACTAGTTTATATCTCTTGTTTATGCATCAGCTGGAGCTTTTCTCACTTTCCATCACTGTGTCTGATATAATGCATCAGAGAGTGCTTCTTCTTCTGCGGGAAGAAATAGGTCATTTCAAACAGACAGGGATAAAAATACTGGAGAGGAACAACACTGTGTTTATTAGGTGATCATGTAATACCACTGCATGCTCTTAAATTGCCAGTGCAGCTTGAGAATTAGTTCAATGTAGCTTGAAGATCAGTGTTGCAACAGTATCTTTGATGAATACAAAATGTGTTTTCGACCCAATCGCCTTGCCTTTAAGGGTCAATGCATGGTGCAACGATCAACATCTCTCTGTCTACTGTCTCACGACCACATCAAAACAGCAATAACCTCCATCTGTCAATACAAGTCTGAATAAGACCGGGGTTTGGGTCAATGAAACTTGCTTGTGATTGCACAAACGGTCAACTGCGCACATGAACACAATAACTGAATTTGTGAGTATTGTATGTTGGATTTGGAGAGTAATCGCATTACCAGATCAAGTTGTTGTACTTGAATTACTTGGTGTTTAGATATTGGTAAGATCGATTTAACATTCAAAATAAAAGCATTGGAGTATTTGCTTGATACCCCCCTGCTTTTATTTTTTTTCCTATTATTCCTTAAACTTCCTTTGAACATTTTTTTAATTTTTATTTAGAGTACCGTCAGTATTGATTAATCTATACACGGCAAATATCACACTGGGATAATGAAAAGTCAAATCAAACAAAGCGGTAATATTGTGAAGTACTGAGAGACACAAAAGGCTGAAATCCGTATCGCAGGGAGGCTTTTTTCTGGGTTGGATGATCATGCTGTGAAAATTTTCTGGGGCCCAACCACTTTGTCCTTGGCCGTATACCCAGGGTGAGTGGAAGTGAACACAAGAGGATACCGATGACCTTAAAATGAGGAACATATAACAAATGTGCTAATGAGCGGGGAACTGCAGACGTTCAACCCCCAACGCTTTTTTTCTTTTTGCGACTTCAAAATGTGTCCATTTGCAAAGCTGTGACAAAATAAAACCACGCGGCAAGTCAAAACATCTGTCACGAGGCATAATTGGGTTCATTAGACATCTCACCCAGAGTTCCCAATTAGAGGCCTCAATAATTAATTGCACTTCAAATTAAATGTATTTTCTCATCAGCCTTTAATTAAATATGCCCCTCATTCTTGATTGGAAATTCCGATTCGAGGGCGAGGTTTGGTCTCCAACATGTTTACTGGTGGAGCGTCGGGAGACGGCCTGAGTTTTGCAGGGGTGTAATTACACAGCCTGATTAGGCACTATCAGGCTGATGGTGTTCTCTGGCTCCTGGCCAGGTCACAGGCAGTGAACAGTGGATCCATACTGTACATCTTCCTCTGCGGCCAAACCACACGGCTGATGCCAAAACGCAAGCCAAACCAGAACTCGGTCACGCCCACCATCATTTTGCCGGACACTTCGATAAATCACCATGAGCAGCAGCCAGCTCATTCCTTCCATTTTTTTTTTTACTCCGGCGCTTTCAGATGAAAGAATTCAAATGGCTCGGGTGACACAAAAAATGAATAGGCAGTTTTTAGTTCGTTTGGGTTCAAGCAGAAATGATGGCTCAAGTGATTGTTATGGCATAATACATATCTATAACAAATGTCCTCAATGAAGAATTCATTTATCTCACTGACGAAGGCCACACAGAAGGATCTGGCTGTTCTCTCATTGACTTCATGCAAATGAACTGCACTGTTCTCGCCATCCCTCAGCGTGGACAAAACTTTCCTTTTTCTGTGCGAGAGTGAATTCAACAGTGAAACCATTTATATGTTAAACAGGTATCCACTGCCAATCAGATGTAGATTATATGGTGAAATATATTAAATTGAAGTGTATATCAACTCCTCATTGGAATTTATAACAACCGACCGGGCAGAATTTTTATCATCTGAATCAAAAAATGGGCTGCTAGCTTTTCTTTTCTTTTTTAATCCAGATCACCACATACTTTGAGCTGTCTGCCAATAGAGGCAACAGCTAATAATGTTCTCTGTAAATGTTTTCTCATACCTGTCTGACATTAGGTTCTGCGTATATTTACCTGTCTTCTCTCTCCCCCTCCTTATGTAATCCCTCCTATTTAGCTCTTGTTCATCATATCCTTAACCATAGCCAATTTTATGGCACTAATTGAATTCCCATGTGGTTGACTGTAGTCACACAAACCTGTTGCTATGTGACCTCAAGTGCCCCCAAATTAAACCAAGCTCATATTTTCACTGGACTTACTGACCTATTCAAAATCCCTGCTCTCCCCATCCCTCCTCCATCATCATTATTGCTGATTGCTACAAACCCACGAATCTCTTGCAAAAAAAAAAAAATCTATGCAACTCCCAAAAACGTTGAATTTTACATTGCTGGAAAAAGCGTCAGAATGCTTGAACATACATACTGGGTGGCTAGTACAAGCAGTGATAGTAGGCATTGTCGAACAGTCGAGAAAGAAAATCCATATAAAATCCAAGCGAGAACACAAGAATTGCTTTACTATCTGATCTCGTGGTATATGGAGAAACCGCATCATAGTATAATTCCTTCAGGATCCACTCGAGTGTCCATTTTCATTTTTTTAGTATCTCTATCTATATATCTATATTTCTCTATCAGCTGCATGTGCGTGTCTGGTACAAAACAGTCTCTTATTATGAATACGAGATACATAAGGGACTGTATCGTCAGATATGAATATCATTCCAACGAGGAATAATATCAGTCAGAAAGACCCGATGTAATAGTATAATTTAGACACATCGCAGCTGGTAGTGTTAACGCAGCTGAGACCTGAGTTATGCTGGTCAGGCAATCTCAAATCAAATAAGATGCACATTCTGCATGTGCAGCCTTTCTCTCTCGTGCGATGGCCGATGCCTTCTTAATTCGTTCCCTCTCAGACCTATTCACAAGAGCGAGACACTGGATTACCCATCTCTGCAGATCCAGTCAACCAAGTCTATGAATGATAACGTTACTTTGGACCAGGAGGGCGAGGAGCACTGAAACGGATGACAGGGGGAACACAACGGAGTACGGACTCAAACGATTTCTGCAGTTAAGTGAGGGGTGGGGCTCGAGGTGGATAGGTGCCCACCCTGGTGTGTGGGAGCATGAGAGGTGACTCACCAATGAAGTAGGCCAACAGGAACAGCAGCGTTACTGAGATGAGAATGGCACTGAGTGCAGCGCACTTCCAGTTGCAGTGCTTATAGGGTTTCTTCAGGCTGAAGGCGGGTCGAGAGAAGGTGTTTCGAGGCAGAGGGCGAGGGGGAGGCGAGTACACCGTGCTGGAGGTCAAGGGGTACCCAGGGGATGTCGTGCAATACATTGGTGATGTTCCACCTGGTTTGAACAGGAAGTGCCTGGGACAAAAAGAATAGACATTTTCTTCTTAGTCTTAGCCGAAAACCTCTTTGTCTTTGGGATTTCTATCATCATAGTGTTGCAGGCTACTGTCTATCCAAGTGCAGTCCCATCCACTGGCGAGTAATTCTTCTTCCGAGCACTTTCAATACTGTTACCAGAGTCACGCTTCTGCTAGATTAGTAAGAATACTAAAGCATATTGGGTTTTGCTCAGTCGAAGCAGTGAATCAATATTAAATCCAATTTATAGGACTAGTGACCGCAGCTGGCTCTTGTTTACGTATTCATGCCAGCCTGGTGAGGAGTAATTCCCCGTGACTATGTGTCAAGGCTGTCCCGCGGAAAGATATGGTATATACGGTTGCAGCGCGGGGCTGAGCAGATTTATTTGCCCTTGAAGGAACATGGTTGACTATCTCAGAAAACATGTGTCGAGCTGCGTGTCCAAGTGCATATGATCAGCCCATCAGAGAGTCAGTGGCAGCGGCACTGTTGTCAAGGCCGTTCCCCTGACAAGTTTACAAGAAGCTCTGAAGCGACAGTGACACGGACGTGATGGAATGTCACATTACAATGCATGATGTGGAAAGTCACTGAGACCATATTTAATGCAAAAGTATCAGGACTAATCTACCGACAGATCCTTTTCTAGCAGCGAGCGATAGCGCGGACAACAGTGGTTCATAAAGCGGTCGTGTTTAACATTAATCAAAAGCAATAGAACCCAACAATTTGACTCGATGCACATTTTTTTCCTTGCATTAAACAGGGATGGGACAAGTGCAGCAAAGACTCTACCACTGCAGGAGACATACACTGGTGATCGACAGCATTTCGAAACAGAGGAATGTTCGGTAGAATTAACGGCACGGGCACATTTGTTTTCATAGCAAAGCAGATTCTGGCAGATGTATGAGTCAGATAGCAAACATGCAACATACCCGTCGCTGTACGCGGCATCACGGTGCGCTGATGCCAGAATGTCCATCTCAATGAGGTTGTCCTGTAAAGTCTCTAGGAATGTCTGCTTTGCTATGTTTCTACACACAGGTGGAAAGATGGATATGAAGCTAGGTTGAGATGTACATGCAAAAAAACCCACAAGAATGCCAATACAGTATGTGCAGAGGTATAGTGCTATGTGTTTGAGCGCCGGGGCGCACCTCTGACGCTGCGCGCACGGGCTGTGGAAACTACAGCTGACCACACGGTCAAATGTTAAACTGCCTTTATGAATAGTTTATTCATGTTTAGAATATTACCTGGAAGCCGGCCAAAAATCCAATAAAGGATTGGAATTAGCCAGGCATTAAGTATACCGGCAAATGAAAACAAGAAGTTTGTGTTTTGAAAAATTTCACATATGCAGCACAAATAAAGAGACCGTCAGAAGAGGGAATTATGAATTAAATAATTTTTTTCTTTACTAGTTAACTAACTAGGCCAATAATTGAATTGACCGTGGCTACCGACAGCTACTGGTCATGTTGAAGGGGGAATGTTTTCTCATGTGTAACTGAGAATACAACTTCAATGTCGATATAACAACTTTGACTATTCATTTGTTTTCATTGGTTCTTTGGTTTGGTAGTTTTCATTGGTTCATCCAATCATCACATTGGATGAGTACAAAATTCACTGGGACTATGCAAACTGCAAATGTTCTATTTCCTCAGTGTGAGAAGAAGAAAAAAAAGTCGTGGCACAGCGTCACGTGGGTGCGCCCTGGCAGCACTACCTCTATGAGTATGAGATCACCAAGCAACATCAACTACAACAACAACAACAACTGACGAATGGAGATCATGACAGACAGTGTGTGGGAGGGGGAAAACGACAACAAACCAAGGCCCTTATGGAACTACTTCTACAAAAGTGTGAGAGACAAATAGACATCTAGCTCTCTCGTTCCCCTCATTTGGACACTGCCATACCTTGTTTTGTACGAGCCCTGCCCTTCTCTGCATGCCTCTTGCTCTTCTCTGATAAACATTAGAGTATTCTGGCTCCTTTAAGGTTGTGATTGGAAGAAAACAGTGCATCACTTACAAATGAGAACTTTAAGGGTATCTTACACTTATACCAGACAAAACAGTATACAAATATAATATTGATTACAAATGAACTCGTCTTCCCATTGGGTGATATCCCTAAGTACAGTTATGTTCTATTAAATGGTTGCAACGCTCTTAAAAAAACAACACAAAAATCACAATTTCTGTTTCTAGGGCTGTATGTCTCATTTCTCCGCTAATGCACTTCCCCCCCTAGCTCTGTTCCATAAGGAAATACTGCAGCAATGCAATGGAGAAATGAACTGTCCACATGCAAAAGGCAGGCCGAACATGTTTGGTGTTACAAGAGAAAAGCCTTTGTTTTTTCTATCCCTGCCCCATGGAGGCCAGTAGCGAGGTGTGTTCATGGTCTCTCAAGCTTGTGTTCCGGGGAAGAATGCAACTTTTAATGAAGCGAGAGAGAGAGAGAGAGATCCCTGGCAGAAACTCTAAAGAAAAGTGGTGAGGCTGGATCGGGCCATGCAGCCAACTGCTGGCACCTCTCCAGTGGCGGGACCAGGATGAGACCTACCAGCACAGAATTGATCAGGGCCATTACATTTCATAAAAGCGTCATGGGAGGGCCATCGCTATACCATTTACGAAGTAAGAGTGACATTCAATATTTCCGGGGCCCGTGTGGGCATTACTAATGGTTTCAGTTTTCATTATTGGAGCTCAAGTCGTTGATTTAGTAGTCAGCGGTATAGATCACAGACACTACACATGTGGTTTTTAGCAGCTCTCTTTGCCTGTTGCAGATCCACTCTCTCCGAACATCTGTTTTTTTCCTACTCCGCAGGGAATACCTGAGTAGGATTAACTAGGAGCTGGATGACGCATAATCATTCATTACAGCACTAACTGTCCTTCAACCAGATGAAACTGATGCTCATTTTCCTGTTGATTGAACCGTGTCAAAAAAAACCCCAAAAAACTGTCTGGAAGAGACAGTAGGTCCGCTCACGCCTGGTTGTTTCGCTCACGCCACCTTAACTGTTTGCTAATTTCCTGTCAACGGCGGTTTGATTCATGGCAACGGGTTAAGCGCGCTACGGGCCCATAGGGCTGTGCGATATGACGATGCATATAGCGAGCCAAAAGAAACATTTCGTTTCATATTGTGCTCTGTTGTTTGTATTGTTGTGCCCCGAATCACACTCTTTATGGCAGTAGTTTTTATTAGTTGGACAATGCGTTGTGTTCTTCAATGTGGCACGCAGGCAGGGAATTTGACCGAAAGCAGCACAAAGGGTGAGAGTGAATTTGACACGGAACGGGGTTATACGATACAGGAGAGGGACTCAAAAAGTTTGGAGCGTGTATCTAAACAAGGGGCTTCTTCTGTTGCGTGGATGTGGTCTGACACGGACCAGAAACACAATAACGTTACACTGAATGCTACTTGGCTACTCGTGGATATCCATCAGTCCCATATCAGAGTGCGTGTGTGCCCAACTGCAGGCTCACGAGGCCAATTAAAAAACCTACATCCCTATCCCCTATAAAAAAAAGGAAGAAGGAAATATAATATTTGAAAATTAAAAAAAAAAAAACGACAAGCATGTCATATTGTGTGTTGGATTGCACGGGGGGCCATGAGAAAGAACCAGTCCTCTGAAGGGCTGCTGCGCTCTAGAAAAAGTTTGGCTCACACTTCTACAGACAATCGTGTTTCACTGGATTGCTTTGACTAGGTGGTAATCATTTAATCACCCAAATTATTGGATTGATTGATTGATTTATTTATTATCATTATCTGCAGTAAGTGCCTTCGATGCCAAGGTTCTACGATGGCTTTTTTATTTAAATGCACTCAGCGGACGACTGAGGAGTTGGGTTTTGTTTCGGGACTTTTTCTACTGCGAGCGGAGTAATGTGATCATCGGGAGGGTTGAGATTGTTCTTCATACCACCTTGCCATACGACCAGCAGAAGAAATACCAACAGATATTCCCTTTGTTACAATAACACTTGACAGATCTACTTCACACGAGGGCCTCCTATTGAGAAATGGGCGAGAGCACTGAATACTGATTAATACCAAATGAAAACGCTGGGCTGATGTTGAGGGGCTATGAAGCCTGTTCACAGGAGCCCGAATGTAATTTTGCAAGGAACTGTTTCACATCCAGCGTGATTATAATTACGCTGCTGTTTAAACTCAATAGCTTTCGCTGTTGGGATTGCCAACATTTAGACAAGGACCCCAAAAGCGGCACTTTTCTCTTGTTTGCCACAAAATCATGTTCATCACAAACGTAGGCCTTTGCCCCTAGCAGGGTATTTTCCATTTTATTGCTTTGCTCCTCGTTAGCACAGGGGTAATTCAACACGGAGCAGACAGCATGAAACGCTGCGTTCGGTGGCGCAAGGTCAAGCTCAGGCTCTTTCGGATGCCAACGTCTCTGTACATTCAGAGTCAGAAGGCGAGCTGGACAATACCTTGTTTCCAGGGGGATGTTGCTGTTGAGCAGCCAGTTGTCCTGCGCGCCGCCGGAGTCTTGGCCACCGGCCGGACCCTCGGGAGGAGCGGAGCTGTCCGTGGGCGCGGGACTCGGGTTGCTCCGTGGCGTGTAGTTGCCCCTGTTCAAGGAGTTAATGGAGGCCGCATGGTGCTGATGATTGGGCGAGTGGGAGTGGGAGAGTGGCAGGGGAGGTGTCCGTAGCCGCGAGTGGTTTTGAAAGGCTCCGTCTGAGAGCGAGGAAAAAAAAAGAAGGGAAACAATAAAAACATGTTACATGAATGTGAAACTAAATAATCCTGGAGCATACGCATTCACTGTGTATTTGTGAGGCGCTTTCGAGTCTCGGTTATCTCCGGAGGCACCATCATCAAAGACACCGAGACAACAGCATGGTTCTGGATGTTGTGTGTCTGCGTGTGCCAGCAGGATTATTGAGTTGTGCCTCCTAGAGTAACTTTAACTCCGTAAGCATCAACTTTCTGACTGATAAATGATAAGCTGTGGTTTCACCAGCGGCACATTAATTCCTGCCTAAAGACTCTTAAGACTCGAGAGCTACAAATCCCTGACATGAACCACTCTTCAAAAAAAACAACAAAAAAAAACAAGTCCTTCCTCTGCTCATTATCTCTCCAAAGTGGTCTCTAGCAGAGTGTGCTCCCTGCCTCCCACGGAGACCTTTGAAAGTTTACTCAGACGAGCTACTGGCCCCTGTGTAAACAGACCAGCCGGCTTCTTCGCGAAACTGACCAGTTCTTTAGTTTATTTTTTTCTTCCTCCAGACAATTATTTAGCCAGGGAAGGTCATTTGAGTCTGTGTGGTCTGTTTACAACAACAGTCCGTCTCACTCGGTCTTGCGCAAAAAACGTTGACCGTTGCACCATTTACAGCTCAAGCGGCGCATCTTTAGGATTTGCCACAATCAGCCGCTCGCCGTGTTCACCTTTGCAGTGGTCAACTTTGGGGAAGTGATTGCAGTATTGTTTTGTGGCTTTATGCCTTTTTACGAGCTCCGTTGTCACTTTTCAGCAGAGGATTTAAAACTATTAGATATGAAGTCTAGAAGAACAGATTGTACCCAGAGGTCCTATGTGCTCCTATCTGATACTCCCTGCACTTCACAAGATAGAAGACCAATGTCCTTGTGCACTCTGTATCCGTTTATTTCCACATCTGCTCAGCCATTCATCAATCAATGAACTGGCTTCACACAGAGTTGAAAGAGTGGCTTTTCTTTATAGCGAGCGAGCCTCCTTTATTTCACAGATATCCACAACACGAAATTGCCAATTTACAGCAGAAAAGGGTGGAATGCAGACGTGCGGAGGGTTTATTTTGTATAATCAGCTCCTTTATTAAAGCACCCAATGGTGTCAGCGGAGAAGCTAACAGTCATTTCGGGGGGTTTTCCCTTCAAGGAACGGAAAGCTGCCATATCAACACGTGTCAATCAGGGCAAATAAATAAACCCGTTGAGCTGCAATCCTGGCTTTGCTGAGAACAAAGTGGCTTTAGGATGGACTGCTCGAGGCATTCGAGGGGAAATGGGAAAGGGAGCCCATTGTGTTTACAAGTATAATGCGTATAATGAGTCTAAGCCTTTCGACAGGCATGTACATTTCACATGGGCCAGTGTTTTCAGGTCATTCCTGCCCGTTGACTAAAAAAAAACAAAAAACACACATTTTTCAGACTTGATTTTTGAGCCTGGGTCATAACTGTGTGGGTCACAAATTTCCACGGGAAGGACCACTGGCAGAAATGATTTTATTTCGGAGAGAGCCCTATATTAGGCATCCGTCGCGCTGACAGATGGTTCCACACCGAGCACACTTTGGCACAATGCTGCCCTCGTAATTAGCTGAGACGCTGAGAGAGAGAGAGAGAGAGAGAGCAAGAGCGAGGAACACTACCGTCCAGTTGAACAACAGAATGGTGTGCGGGTAAAGCCACACAGTTGTTGATGACCTCCCTCCTGCTCGGTAATGTACCTGATCCCTAAAGCCATTAATAAGGTTATGCTAATTTGATGCGGGGACAGTGCAGTCACGCGCAGACAAATGTATCCCGGGGAAAAATGCATCACTGCTCTGGAATGCTGCATTTACTGCCTGGTAAACAAATACCTCCTATGACAATAAGTAATTCGGATTGGACTCATTCTATTGCCTCAATGATGGCCACAGGAAGGAATAGATATCTATCAATGCACCATACACTTAACACAAAGGTATTGCTAATGCAAAACTAGAATGCTCCTGTCGTTTTGTGCACTGCGTTGAAAAGCATCACAACTGCAACAATAACTACACGATTTGAAGAGAGTCTTAGTGGTGTTGTAATTTGAGAACATTGAATTTATGATGAGACACATAATTAAAGAAATGTAATTCTACATTATTTACCTTGGCATGTAATAAAAACATAGTATTATGTATTTGTTTTTTTTGTTTTTACATGTTTGTTTAGTGCAACACAGGTTTTTACTCAATTTTAACAATATGTCATGAATATTAAAATGTAGCAGATTACAATACAAATCTTTTTAAGTGCAAACGTGAATTAAGTTGCATTATAATGTTTGTCAGTAACTACTGAGTCGTAAGTGCTTTTGCTCAAGTCTGCAGAGAGCTGTTTCGCTAAACTCGCCCACTTCACTTGCCTAATTATTTGAATATACGCTTATTACCATCATAATACATGGTAGAACTGGCTCTACAGAAAAAGAACTGGATAAGCACTGCATCATTATTTGAATACATTAGCTGACTGTATGCACGCTTGTCCTCGTCCAACCCCTCAACCGCCCCGTAAGTAGACGTGTTTTTTAAATTTTTCTTTCTTTCTTTCTTTTTTGCGAGTGTGTGTGAGCGGAGATTAACAATAAAATGAGAAACTAGACTGTTTACGAGACAAAGCGCAGGGCAACGTGACCCCCACAGATGTGGCGATTCAGCAACAATTATTCACCACCATCCAAAGGACAGAGGAAAAAATAAATGGTTTTCTATTGACCTGCTTTGCACAACCGAATTGGCAAGAAAGGGAGATTAATTTGTTATCACAGAGACGGAGAAGGGGGCTTTACTACAATAGCCAAACCTTCACATGGCATTCACCACAGAAGCCTGAAGATATCCATTCAGTCTAGGGAATGTGTTTTTTCATTTTTCTTCCTAACAGATGTATGCACTGGTTGAGACCTCCTGATGCTATTCTCGACAAGTAATTAAGGCAAATCCTCTTCATTAGCTGCGACCTCACCCCCCACCCAGAGAGAAAACGCAAATGTGTGTTTAATGGTAAGATGTTATAATTTCCAAATTGTAGTAGTATCGAAAAGCTTCTCAATGACATTAAATCAAATGGTTACATTCCAGAGTGTGCATTACATTTGTAAAGTTTGCGGGGTTTTTTTTTTTTTGGCTGAGGACTTTTTAAACCTGGGATGTTTGTTAATTCTGTTGGACTTTTGAGAATGTCAATTGTCAATGAACTAATGTAACTAAAATGAGAAACTTTAATCTGGCACCATAGTCTTGGTGCTGCTTCAGATGGGGAATCAAAATGTACAGAACGTGTTGTATTAAAAAACTGTTCTTAATTTTTGAATTGTACAGCCTTAGAAGACGTTTTTCTCTCTGACTACTTCATATTTCTGAAAACTTCAAACTAAATGTGTCAAATGAGTTTATTGTACCCAGATTAAAGGGCTGATCGTTGGGGGTTCACGATTGATTTAAATCCTTCCATCCAAAAGAACAAATCCCATGAAATAAATAATTCAAAATGTCATAAATATTATAATTAATCTGATTCACCTCAGGGACAGTCATTCTCCTCTTATTGGTGAAAGGTGCTCGGTACATCAAGTTGGCCAGTAGCCAGTAGCCTACAGCTATTCCAGCTAAAATGCTCTGTATGAGCAGGAGTGAAAGCAAAAAGTATGCTGAAGCTTTAATGTGGAGTGTCTTTCTTCATGTCAGTGAATTCACTGCACACCGACTGCCAGTTACCAAACCAAAAAAATACATATCTTGCTCAAGAGATGAGTTAGTGGGAAAGAAAGAAAAAAATGGACTACATAAAATCACACTCTAAAATTGACTTGTCAGTAACAATGCCACTCTGCAGCTGACGAGTGCTCCTGCAAATCTCACCCTCCACATCATCGCGTGAAAGTCCCGCTTGACTAAAATCAGCGACAGTAGTAGTCATGGAAACAGTTCAATAAAGTGCACTGTCGCGGTTAAATCTGTACATGAATGAGACCAATGCCTTCATTTCACTGCATACACGTGTCATTGGATACTTAGCAACCAGATGGTGGCACATGTACTTATGCAGCAACTGTAGTTTTTACAGTAGGAGAAAATCAATGTAGGCTATGTCAGATGAGCTGCATGCAGTGCTACAGCGTGTGCAAACTATAAACTAATGCTAAACCATGCAATGGGAAACTTGCACTCTTTGAAATAAGCTCTGTCACATTTCACAGTTCATCACTGTGAACAAATGTATGAAGTCTTCAAAATACCTGACATCTACACGAGGGAAATGCTTTGGTAGCATAGTTGTGACCACATTTGGTAACATACATATAGAAAAGAACACTGGCTTCTCTGTGCAGCGTCCAGGGAGAAGGTCCACTTCTGAACAAGGACAGCTGATAAAATCACAGGGGCACCGATGGCCGCACCTGATGAAATAAAGTGATATGACATGCCCCGGACACCCGATCAACGCAATGAGGTGTGAGCGATTCGATGGCGAATTAATCAAAAGCCATCCAGCGTCCAGATAAATCGTTGAATCTTGCTCACTGCAATAGTGCCGATGGCTAATCGTAGGAGCGGAATTTCCAGTTGAGTACCATTTGTCTATAAAAATACAAATAGAATTGGTCATGAAGGCGGTGGAGCTGCACTCTCTGCGGGCTCCCCGGAGCTGGCTCTCTCTCTCTCTCTGCCGGCCCTGCTGTTTCCTGCGCCATTAGAATAGTCTGAGGGGAATACTGGCCCGTCTCCGCTGTACTCGTTTGACAGGTAACGGGCACCGCCAACAACACATGGTGGGTATGACAAGCCGCTCGCCACGAGTTATCTCTTTATGGAAATGATGGGGGGGGAAAGACCTTCTGTAATCTGAGTTGAAGTTCACCTTCATTTGTACCTGGAAGGGGGAAAACGGCTTTTGTATGAAATCCTGTTGTCCGCTTTCAAACCACATGTTTAAACCAACCTAGTTTCATACTATTTAGGACATGTTGGGTGAAACAGTAATAGAGCCCTTGCAAAAGAAAAGGTTTTTGTTAAAAAATACAACTATTTTCAAATTTCTTTCCAACTAAGGTTTACCACAGTTTGCAACCTGATCCGTTAGGTCCCAAGCATCTGCCTCTCTCTGCCTTTGTGAGATCAAATGGATTTTCTGTCAGTTTTTGAGCTGCCTTAGCAAGAACAAGACAAGTGGTAACGTTTGCTCTGTTGTGCATGTCACTCTGCTGCAGATCCATCAAGGGGTTGGAGATTTTGTTAGAGGGCACAGATGGTCTGCAATTATCATGGAATGAAAGTAATGTGTCTCAATTTATGTCAATGAAAAGAAGATATGTCGGTATGCAAAATGCATTATGCCCGCTCTCTGTGCACTGACGAACAGCTAGTCGAATGGAACTGGACAAATTGTCTGTTGGCTCCAGTTTATTGATAACTCAACAACATCAAGGGGAAAGAGATTCCTTTTGATATGTTGAGTCAAAACTGAAACCTCGCATAATCAGAAGAACAGGGACATGGCTTGCAAGTGCCATGTGTTGATCATTAAATTATTATTTAGCCTCAGATAGCTTCATCCCTCATGGTGTCTGTGGCTAAATTACTTTCTGGTGTGACCTCTTTTAACCAGATTTTCCCCCTGTCCTCGCAGACACGGGGGGATGATTAAGCAGTTCAAATGAAGACTTATTTGAATTCACGCACAGCCACGTCCCTAAGCCGCGTACGCGGCCCAGCGTTCCTGCATGGTCAGCTGCGAGGTCGCGGTGTGTCGGCTCTTTTCACCGGGGAGCCCGGCTGCACTGAAAGCCAACACTGGCCCACCCCATGCTGCTTTGCATTAAGAGATGCTAATGCCAGGAGGGTTGCAGAGCCTCAGATCTTTGGGCTCAGCGTGGCAGCGGGCTCCCACTGGCAGTCTCCCCGGGAAGAAGCCCCTCAGAGAAAGCCGAGGGCCACGGTGAAACACATGCTTCACAAAAGGACTGCAGGCTTCAGCGAGCAGCCTCGTCGGCCCCGCAGAAACCCCGGCTCAGTGTTCTTCGAAATGAAAAAACTACCCACCCCCATCACAAATAAATAAACACCGCAGCCTTGGAGGCTACTAATGTGAATAACGATATGCTGCTGAAAGCGTTTACTTATTCAAAATCCAGCAGAACATGTTAAGTCCCGTACGTGGGCTCAGAGATGACCTTGAGCAAATGCAATATGAAGTGATAAAAAGCCACCTGTTTTCCAGTGCAACATATACACTGTTAGCCAATTATTCTAGGCATACGTTTTTCTTCCTGTGGTTGTTAACTGAATACAAGAGTAAATATGTCCTGAACCGTGTCAACCCTGAATTTGAATATTTCTTAAACAACTGACTTGTATGTCAAAGAGATCTGATTTGATATTCAATTTTGTCACAATGTTTTTTTTATGCCTTTTTTTTCCCTCATGTAATTCCTGCTGAAAACCTGAGATGCATACTTAATTGCAGATAACATTACATTTGGCACCATGCAGGCTTTACCCCCCATCAGAATTCTGCATCACTGCATCAAACCGTGAACGTCAGAATTCCTTTTCCATGTGTTTGTTTTTCAACAGTTAACGGGTAATTTTGCTAAATCATGTTGGCCGTGTGGCTGCGTGTGCATATAACCTTGGTCTATATCCTGCATGCACACCGCAGCCAATGTTGCTCACTCTGGTTCTGTCACCTTGAGAAGATTGAGTTTATGTGGCTGAAGGGAACAGTGTCACAAATGTTAACAAAGTCCCTTCATTCCCTGAAATGGTGAAACCAGTCTGGGTTGATAGAGTTTTTCAGCTACATATAATATTTACCACAAAAGCTTTGGAGGCTCCAGAGCCATCAGGTATCACTGTCTGCCAAATAAAAACTGACACACAAAACTGAGCAAGGCAAATACTAAAAATTCCAAATCAATATTGAACGTTGTTTTTTTACTTTAAAAAAAACAAAAACAGGATGATTTGTATTAAAAATATTTTAATAGCTACTTTGATGAACAGCCAACAGATGTGCATTGGCTAGAGTTAAATTTGAACCAAAAATGCAGAAAATCTGTCTATGAAGCTTATGAAGTAATTGTTGAATGTGACGTGGAAATGCATGAGAAGGCACAGAGCAAGTTTACATGGCTCATTAGGTGGTTTACATGAACAAACAGCGGAGGCTTTTTTTTACAGATTGTAATTGGCTCCTGACTTTCCCAAAAAGTTGTGAAGTTAAACAATGAGGAATGCCAAAGGCCTGCCTCCATGAAAAGCATAATTTGCTATATTTTTTTTACAATTTACGTGAAACATCCGCCGAGTGGAAAGGAGCATCAATTCATGAAGAACTGGTTGGATATAGGAGAGTGGGGAGAGTCTTTGCACCCACCAGCAAGAGCTACATGGGAGCATGCCGTACTTCTCACACTAAAAAGGAATCTCACACAGCCCGAGGACGACTAAGGCGCAGCTCCCAGAGGCGGGGGTATTCCTCCTCAGTCCTCTAACCCTTGCTGACAGCCCAAGGCCAACCTAAACACTGTACCTATGCAAATCAGTGTCATTGTTATGAGACCAATCTGCAGCGGCAAAGGCCAGTCCCCCCCGCTCATGTCCCCTTAAGTCATGTCACTGCTACTGTGGAATTGGGGGGGATTTGCAACAGGATTAATAACTCATTCCCCGGCCTTTCTGAGCAGGCAGCTGAGGAACTTTGGAGTTTGATGTAATTCAACCCTTGGGGTAGTTAACTCATGAGCTTTAATCAATTATTTAGATCATTTTATTTTGTTTTGTGTTGCGGCGCCAGCGGGGAGAAGCAAGTAGCTGGTGTAGACGGAACAGGCCCACGTTCCCGATATTAAAAAAAAAAAAAAAAAACCTTATTCAGCATGCAAATTGATGAGTAATGGGAGATACGAGCCACGATTCCGAGTTTGAATGACGGCCTTTTATGTTTTCATGTAGCTGGATCATAAACAAGAGTATGAAACCTGCCACACTTCAAAATGTGGCATTTTGCGAACCACAATGATAAATCAGGCTCTCTGGGGTTACCTTGAGGAAATACTTGAAAATTATCTTATTGTATGTGCATTTGTCACACGCCACGCATATGAGTGTCTGTGTCCTTATAGGCAAAGCACACTGAATCAGTGAGCACCAAGTCCCAGGTAGAAATGAATCCACATGAATCCAACGCTTAGTAGCAACAAAGAATTCGTATTATATCAGCTCAATGCACAGTTTTACCCTATGGACCGACTGAGCCACACTGTCTGTCACCGGAAATCCCTCAGTGGCCATAGTGACACGTCAAACAAAAATGTTCAGGCTAATTAGATGAGAACGTTCGCCGCGGATACAATCTGTGACACATGTTCACTGCTACTTAGTGAATCCGCTGTACTGTACGTGTGATACACTGACTGAACTTTTCTCAACTGTCGACGCCATGTTTACAGTTTCGGTGCAAATGTCACTCTTGTCAGTCTGAATGAGCGTTAGGCCGGCAGCAGGAGACACTAAAGTTTTTTATTGAATTTTTTCAAACCTAATCTGACTCGAGAAGGAGCGCCGTCTGAGTTTGAGCTGTGATCAAAATACAGAACTGCAGGGGCTAACACGGGGGCGAACACTGATTTCGAATGCAACTTCAGGAGCAGGGACGACATGGCACTTAGTATGAAGGCGCCTGTCCTTATTTCTTCCTCGGTTCCCGTCTGAGCTGCGGAGGATGCATGCGGGCTGCTGTTCCTGAAAATTCTACAGAGGGATTGTAGGTGTCTACTCCTGGCAGCACACGCTGAAACTGAAGAGAAGTATCTGTGACAAATATCTCCTGCTGAACCAAAATTGTCCACCTCTTTGAGTGAGTCTCTGAACTTTGCAGACCTCGCTTCTGAGAGTGCTGCGCATTACCTGAGGCCAAATATCGACTCGGAGTTTCAACTCTCGCTCTCGTGTGCTCGGTGCTCAGGTAGAAAAAGAAAAAAGAAAAAGGGACATATTCTTGCCCACAGCCGTCTGCATGACCTATAACACAACGTGTCCAGGAACAGGGGAAGGTTAACCTCTAGAAAGCAACAGTAGTTTGAAAACCAACTCACCATCAGCAGTTGCAGAGGCAGGAGCACACAGGTTCCCTGAGCCAGTTTTAACTAAGAATGAATTGGGGCCAAACTCATCCTCAGAGTCAGAGTCCTGGGCTGGCTGAGCCGCACAGTTACCTAGCAACCTTCCCTTGCTCTCATTGGCTGCAATGGAAGGGGGAGGGTATGGGAGCTGCTCAACAGGGGAGGAAGAGGCGGATGAACAATGCAGCGGAGGACCTGTAGACCACAAACAGAGACAACACATGGGGGGGAAATGAAACGCACCCAAACACAGGCAACATCACATAGGAGCAAAACACACACACACACACACACACACACACACACACACACACACACACACATCTGCCTTTGTCTCCGCCACCTCACCCCAGCTGAGAAGAACAATACAAACAAGTCAAATGACTTTGAGATAGAATAGAGAAGGCAAATGCCTCTCGCTGGTTTTGAGAAATAAAAACAACGAAACACCCTTTTAGGATGTTAAAGGCAAAAGAGGATCGCTATGTTCAAATCTTGACAAAAAAAACAAACAAAAAAAAACGGCTGATGCATACATCAAAGCATGGCCTTACAAGAAGTCAGAGAGATCTCGTAAAATACAGATGAGAAGAACACGTCACACTCGGTTTAAAAACTGTTTCTGAAATGACAGTGTCTGACATCACTGCACTTCTAACTACAAAAGGAACACGGGCAGATTCAATTTTTTTGTACAAAAGCCATAAGAATATGTTTCCTAAATATGGCGGGGATGTTAATATCCCCTCCAGTGGAAACACATATTTATCAGCATATAAAAATGAATCCAACCTGAACCCATCCTCCCTCTTCCTCCTGTGTCTGCCTCAGCTTTCCTACTTGTCAATGACATTAAATGCCACAGTGATCAGACCGGCCACTCACCTCAACAGCAGAATATGAATAATTTACAGGTGTGATTATTTATAGCTTCTTGCTATAAACTGAAGCGTGGGGCCGATTCCCACACACGAATATCATGCAGTTTCATTACTTTTTTGTCTGAGGCTTATTGACTCCAATCCCCATCCTGTCATGGAATGTTAAATCTCCGCAGAGCTCCTATTAATGTATGATTAACTTTTGATTCAGCCCGGTGCCGCGCTGAGAATGGAGTGCTTCAGTAAAACATGACTGCGGCGAACAAAGCCATCAGTTTAGTGCCCTCCCCGTCTTCCCATCAGTCCACCGGCCTTGATGTTGAAATTCCTGCTGACTGGACCGTCATCCGTCAGGGGAGCTACATTTCTCCCCCAACTCTAATGATCCCTGAAGAGCATTAAAATACGACTCACTGACTCGCATCTAATTAGGAGACAATTAGCGATATTAACATATCCGCCGTCGCCCCACACAGGCAGCAAAACGTCCACTGCCCCGGAGAGTCACAGTTTGTGCTTCAGATATCCTTTAACGGCGCACACTTCATTTCTCTCCCAACCCTCCGACGCCGCTGCCGTAATGGGCGCCGAGGCGCAGTTGCCACGCGGCGGGTTAATGGCTGTGACACTGTTGTGCTTGAATGTACGGCGATGTGCAATCTGGAGGGGGAGGCAGTTGAAAACGGCGTCATTTACAGTCATTCCCAGAATCCCTCCGACGCATCTGAGACACTACACTTAGCGTGTGTCAAATCATCAGCAACAACAACAACAACAACAACCCCCAGCCGCCGAACCGAGCGCCATACGCCGAGCTCGCATGTGCCGCTCTTTAAAAAGATCACGAGGCGAGGAACGGGAAATCTCAACATGAAAGAAAAGACAAAACTGAGCCGCGCCGGGTCCTCGGCCGAAGATTACAGCTTTCATCAACGAGACGAGGGGAGACTGAAGTCCTCTAAAGACGGTCAAAGTCGGAGCCTAAATGAGGTCAAGGTAGTCATGCTCAGGCGGCCATTACTCTTTTGCACACTGGTTTTACTGTCTCATCGTGCTTAATTAACACGGGCTTGTGCACGCACCTTGAGTCACAGGCGGGGAGAAGCCACCTCTCGCAGCGGCCAGAGAAGTTTCTCTGGTTCTCTTGGCTGCCAGAGTTGATTGACTTTGCCTTCACTCACAATATAACCACAGCAACCAAAGAAAAACAGGGGGACCTACACTTAGACGCCCTTGGGCTCTCCACTCCTGCTTTAGTTCCTGGCAGCTGTACCAAGCAGCAGTGACTTTGGCCCCGAATGCAAACATTGACCACCGCTCACTGCATTATAGGGTCTTAATCAGCTCATTAGGAATCCAATTAAAATTACAGACAAACAAATTGGTCACTGTGATCCGCAGGTGATGATTACCGGTAATGATATTGGAGCATTTATGGCGACGCCCTCTCCCAGGAGAAAGTGCTTTTGATACATGTCTTGTGCAAAAAAGATTGGGGAATATAAATGATGTCCACATGACGTTATTAAAAACAACTGTTGTATAATCTTACATTCTACACATTATTAAATTGGATAAACTTTGATAAGATGAATTAAAATACTTGTTTATTATCATAGTTTTATATCTACACAGTGTATATTGTAACACACAACAAAACAACAATAGTTAAAAAAAACTTTACATCAAAGCGCCATTTTCAAGGGAAAAACAATAACACTATGTGGCACCAATGTGGGCAGACAGCTATGCATCAATAAATATATATATATATATATATATATATATATATATATATATATATATATATATACTTTATGTATTGCTTATGTGTTATGTACTGTATATATTGCTTTGAAATAAATTACATTTCCATATTACATAGCAAAATACTGTGAAGCACTCAAGTTTTTGGAAATGTAATCAAGACGATAATTTAAAGATAATTGAGCAAGATGTGAAAGTGTTGTTATAGCTTAATCAGGCAAATCAATATTACCATAAAGCCTGACAGCATTCCCCTGCAAGAGTCTAATGCAACTATGGATGTTTAAGGGATCGCTTCTTTTGCAGCTTAGAAAAGCTTTAAAAAAATCCATATGGGTTCACAAATGTCTAATGCCTGATGTTATACATTGTGATCATAATTCAATACTAGGCTGAAGCTTTGCCAAAGACCCAAACCACCAATAATCAGTTTGCGAGAGAAAAGCACTTAAATCCTTTGAAAAGGCCAAATATAAAATATTGATAAACCATCCGTTGTAGGAAGCATCAATATTAAAAACATTTTTTTACCTCCAAAGTCATGACTTACAACACTGTTCCACACGCCTGTTATATAAATTTAATACTAATCCTACAGCTTCATTACAAAATCAGGGCTACAACCACCAGTTTGTTCTTATAAATGTATCAAAACTTTGAAGAAAAAAAAAATATTTCGGATTCTAAAGTGACACTCAGGAAAAACAGAGAAAGGAAAATCCTCACATTGAAAAGCCGAAGCCAACAATATTAGTGATGCTAACAATTAAAAATTGTTTTTATACTTCATTTTCCATTAATCAAGAAATCAATCAATCAACTAATTGCTTCAGCAGAAAAGCCAACTAACAATTACAAACTTCAAAAGGATTTGTGGATACACGTTGTGCTCCAAAGACATTTTAAAACATCCGCATATTATGTTGAAGGGATTAATGTGTGTGTGTGTGTGTGTGTGTGTGTGTGTGTGTGTGTGTGTGTGTGTGTGTGTGTGTGTGTGTGTGTTCATGGAGGAGACAACTTCAGCACAGTTGTTTAAGTTATACGCACCCATGGTAACTGCGATGCAGAATCACCGTATGAAAATGTACATAAAAATTTGTGTTTAAATTGTTTTCAGGTGAATATAATTTGGAGGGATGTTGTTGTTATTGAGTAAAAAGAGACAATATCTTATCTGGAGAGTCCTGATTCCCCATCCGCTCTCTCTCTCTCTCCCTCCCTCTAAACTGAGCAAATCATTCTCATTTAGCCTCTAGCTGCTACAAATTCTGA
The DNA here is from genome assembly GCF_022379125.1 of Scophthalmus maximus. NCBI lineage: Eukaryota > Metazoa > Chordata > Actinopteri > Pleuronectiformes > Scophthalmidae > Scophthalmus > Scophthalmus maximus. Next base: position 7,524,469 of record NC_061525.1, read on the forward strand.
GCGTTATACATAGAAATTCAGATTTACTCAAGGAGATGAAAGTCATCAGTCTTCAACTCATCGTGACTACCCTACAATATTGAGTAAGGTGAAGCAGACGCGTCATGTTCAAGGACAAGAGGTGCGGTATTTGCAGATGAAACACAGCATACAGGACGGAGGGACTCGAGAGCGGCATCGGCACACCGCTGCTCTTGCTGTAAGACCAAGATTGTGTTGAAACTCCATCTCTATTCAGTGCTAATTCCAGATTAACATTAGTAATTGGCGCCACTTTGCACGTTACCAAATTGGAACGTTGATAGCATTCGTACAGGAGTGTGTGAACGATTTGCAATTTGTGCGTTTTCAGATCTGTCGACTTGTTCCTGGCACCAATTTAGGGACTGAGATTACCTCCAAGGTGTGACGACGTACCTTCAGCCGATTGGCTCACAGGTCAGTGAAATGTGCGGCTCCGCTTTGCATAGGCTCGTGGTACACGGCAAGAATATGTATTGCCCAAGGTAGTTCTCACGTTGTGCCTGCTCACGCCGAGTCAACGGCAAGCCTCGCCGACTTGTGTCTAACTTTTAAGAGTTTTCAAATTTGATTACGCAAGCAGTACCCGGAAGACCAAACTCCGTCTGATTCTTACCCAACATTGGTCAGCCTCAACAGCTTTCAAGTTTGAAGGCCTTCCCCTTTCAGCTGATTAATTCTCTTTGGAGATGTATGAAGGCAGAAGGTATTTGTTCCTCCGGCGGTTTCTAATTTGAGTGGCACGCATTGTGAAAGAGCGCCTACGCACACCACACCCTCGCGTGACCTTGATCAAATCTTGCACGGGGCTCATTCAAAGTCGCCGCACAAACTTTGGCGTTCTTGTGTACACGAAAACTGTTCACCGTTGTATTTCAGCAGTTCAAATCACCTGGAGTGTTGGGGACGGCAGCATCCTCGGGACCTTGTTATAAATGTGACTCTGCTGTTGATATTAATCCTACACGCGATCCTTAAGTAACTGCAGGGGCAAAACTGCATTTTACAGGGGAAGGTAATCATAATGAATCATGAGCAGGGTGCACTCGGCGGATCCGTGAGTCCTCGTGTTGTTTGGACGAGAACACATAATAACTCATGTATACAGTGTGCGAGTGTGGCTAGGAAGCAACTGTGAAGTATTGTAAGTCTGTTTCAAAGGGGAAAAGAAAACAGTTGGTTTAATAAATAAGCTTATTATGCCAAACCTAATACAAATAATGGTCTATTAATTGAGTTACATTTGCCTATGAGGTACTTTGGCCGACACGGTGCCTTAATTGGACATTTAATCGCTTTTAAATTGCCTGAGCAACCCCCCCTTTTCACTTTTAACTCCATCCCCTTAATGATGTCCTGTTGCTCAGCTCTCGTGGCCATGTTTACAGTGTGCTACACCAATGTTCACAAGGGCGGGATCAAGTTGTCCTGGAAATGTCATGTGATACAAAGGTTTTAGAGCTGCTAAACCCATGAAAGGAGCCTTGATGCCCCTTTTGATTTTTTTCTCTCTCTCTCCCTCACTCGCTGGCAGTATTCTAGCGCTGCCGCTGACTGATTAAATGTGCCCTCTATGCCTATAGTATCACTGCTCTTTGTTTGGATTGATCTTCAAAGACTGCGCAAAGCCAGTGTTGGGCCTTGCCTTTGTGCCACTGACAGTCTTAGAAATGTAATGTGTTAGTGACGTAAGGAAGTGAAGTCTTACAGAGGAGTTTTGGCAATGTGAGACATGGCAGACAGGGGTGACTGTTAGCAACCAGAGACCTACTGGCCAGGGTTGAATTGTTTGACTGGAGACAGCATAGTTTCAAGTTAGAAATCTGTTTCGGTGTTAACTATTGTCGGTTTGTTAGGACACTGTGGGCAATTTAGCAAATGAATAAGCGGGGCAGTTCTTGATATTGAGTGACTCAATTTTCGGATTTATATAATTCAATGGTTCCCATTTCAACCATTTCCAAATGTCCAAGATGATCATTGGAGATAGTACTAGCTTACTTGCAAACATTTGACTATATATGAGTTGAAATACATACTTATAGTTGCAATGCACAGTTCGGTTTATTCTGTCGGGCTGATTTGACATCGGTTAGTTTATATTGTACATCCTGGTTTGGCCTGTGAGGCTGTCATTTGTCACTTTTCACAACAGAAGACGTCGCATATACCCCAGACGAAGATATCCTATCAGATACAATAACTTCAATGATAAGACTAAATAAAAAAGCATGCCAAATTAGTGTATCATATTCCGTCTTCACGCACTGCCCCTGAGACGCCAATGGGTTCACATGTTTATCAGACAGACAGAGTAACATGATCATGATGTGGCTTGAATAATTGAGATAAGGCTATTGAATTAGTCAATTCATAGAAGTGCCCCAGAATTTATAAAATGAATCAAACCTCGAAAATAAATTTCTATGTTTTGGAAACACACCAACGCGCTAGTTCAGTCATTGGTGTGTGTGCTCAGGTAATAATTACATGTATCAGACCTCTCCGGGCAGAACAAACATTGGGGCTTAATTCTGGTTTTTGCATTATTAGGATTCCCAAATTGACATAATTGTTTTCTATTACACAGCTGCAAGCCATAACTAGCCTTTCATGAAATTAATACTTGAAAGATAATCTCATCTCAATACAAAAAACAAAAAACAAAATAAAACAAATGACAGTAGCACAAAGGGACAGATTTGATTAAGCCATAAGCCCAATGTAGCAAACGCAAGTGAAACAATATCGTAATATATTACACGCGTTAATTACAGCTAAATTAAGCTATTAGATTGATTTTACACCATCTACGTGAGGTTGGTCTTTCCACATGCTGCACGACTACAAGAATTTTCCCGAGTTGATAAGATGCCATTTTTATCAGTTTATCAGGCAAACTTCAAATCTACAGGACACAGCACATGTCCATCACACTGACAACAAACTACACAATGAAAAACACAAATGAACACACTTGATAAGGACGTGGAAAATGAGCTTTTATGAACCAACTTTGGAAAAATGATAAAGATTTCTGTGACAGTGCCGTTCACCTGTATAGCGAACATAATGTATGATGAGGCTGAAAACTAATTGTTATCCTGCACCTGTGAATGTTTTTTTTATAGACATGCCTGACCATTACTGGGAAAATGGAAATCATATTTGAGTGTAATAAAAAAGCATTACCACACAAGGCACAATTCCATTTAAGGCTGACCCACAACATTTTTTATCAGCACTTAAAACCCAACATCCATTACTTACAACTAGTGTACGCTCTTAAAGAGACGCTGAAAGCCAAATTATAAATGCTTTGCTAATATGCAACCAGAAAACAAGCTAAAAAAACCTATATAACATACATAACTAAAGCCATTGTTGTGCCCGCAGAACAATTTGGACACAAGAAGTAGTTAGAAACTGGGCCATGCGGTTCACGTCACGTCATCTGTGTCACACTTGGCCACAATATTCATTTGGCAAATACTGTCACAGCCACAGGTTACATATGCATAACATGTGGTACGATATTCTTATTCAAAGAACTTCAGTTCTGTTATCTCTTGGGGTTATCTCTTCCAAAGAGGATGCAATTTATTTGATCTCCGCAGTCTGGAAGATCAGGTTTTACATAAACTGTGTCTGGTAAATTGGCTGAGGGCATTTTTTTGGGAGTTTGCCGTTCACATATGAGGAAACGCAGCAGGAGATTTGTCTGGGTCAGACGTTTATGTGTGGGGTGGCGTCTGAGTAGAGAGTGCACACACTCTCATTCACCAGAGGTTTCCTCTGCTGTATTCTGAAAGCAGCTAGATGAGCAAAACAAAATAATTTTAGTTTCTAGGGAGAAAGCTGTAAAACAACAGTTTAGTTCAGGAGTTTGTTCAGAACTTGAAGTTGTATTTTTTTCGTGTTTTACACTCACATTTTGCAGTTTCAATATAAAACTATTGTAGAGTGTGTAGAGCAATTAGTGCTACTTTTTTTGAATCTATTAAGTTGTTCAAATCACGTCATCTTAAAAAATGCTAAAAGCATTTTCCCCAAAATATTTTGTATTGCTTAGATTCAGATGGTTATAGTGACACAGCTCCCTCAAAAGCTCAATACTGCAGCACGGCTGGTACGACTCACGCTGAGGATAAATCACATCACATTTGTTAATTGACCTACATTAGGGGGCAGGCTACTCCTCCCAAACGCATGTAGACCAGAACGATTCCTACTTCATCCAATAAACTCTTTTTGATTAATTGAAATCCTTTTTCTTTTCTTTCTAAACATATGTTCTCTTACATTTCCAATAGAGTGAAAAAAGGCAGAGTCATGTTTGCAATGAAGAATCCCTTTTTATGTTGTAATATGACATGATGTATGATATGAATCCAGCATGTAAACAACTTGATCTTATGCATTATACATTATGATTTTCCATATGCCTGTTCACAAGCCACAGTTCAAACATCAACCCCCTCACTCTTCTTTATAAGGACGTAGTCTTTCAGTGATAATCTATTCATCTGCTTGGAGGAGGAGGGGACTATCCAAGGAAGAGTTTTCTTTTTTTAAAGCAGTAGGAGTAGCACACAAACCTTGGCACACAGCGGAATACTGATGCCGGTGGCTTTCCAGAGCAACATAGGAAGATGAAAAGGAGGCCAGAGTGGCCGGAGTGAAATGGCATCTCTTCTCTGAGTGATTACAAGCACAGACTTCTTCCCCAGTCATCCTCCGCTCCCGCATCTCTGCCTGGCTTCTACCACCCTCATCCACGGAGTCTACCCTATTTCTCCGCGTTGGAGAGACGGCGCGCCGTGCCATCCGGCCGACACAGACACCATCTCTTCAACTCCGCCGCAACACACGAGACCAATTGGGCCGGAAAAGTGAAATTGAAATCCTAAACGAATCGAATAGAACTTCTGTTTGAGGAGAAACCTCGCTGCTGCTGCTGCTGCAGCACAGCCAAGCTCCACAGTAAAGTCCAGGAGGAGTGTTACTCCTCAGAAATGTTTAGTGGACACATAACAAGTGGAGTACAAACTTGGGCTAACTCTTTTCTCGACACCCCATTTTCAAGACCCCACTGCTCTTTAAGTCCAAAGCTCACCTTTTTCTTTTTTTCTTCCTTCTGCTCGTTACTTCAGAAGTCTTTTGAATCAGTGTTGGTTCAGACATTGCTAAATCCCTCCATGCAGCCCCATTCAAGCATCCCCGGGGCTTTCTTTGTTCTAGGATAAGAAGTAAAGGTTCCAATCTCCTCACCTCTGGCTGTTAACAACATCCTGCAGGCATGCGATGGCTGTTTTTTCAAGCATCTCCTGGTGCACATGAGAGTTTGTGACTGAAATCGTGACAGAATTATCTTCTCCAACAGCGCAGAGGAAAAGTGTCATAAAAACCGGCTTATGCATGCATCCGCACCCAATCCCGACTTCAAAGACGTGTACGTGGTAATCAGCTTTAAAATGGCCGTTTTCTGGGCCTCTATCACTGATAGCTTGATCATCGACTGAGCCGACTTAAACTATGGCTGAAAAAACAATGCTAATAGTGGATAATTATCAGCTTTTACTCCGTCTGCACTAGCTGCTCTATTCCCACTCCCATCACACACAGACGCTGGTGAATAAACACAATGGCATGAATAAATAATGACCCCACAATCCTCTTAAGGTCCCCGAATAGTGGGGGGAAAATAGACAAAAGTTTACTTTTGGTGTTTGAGAGCAAGCGGAGCCTGAAATTGTAAGCGACTCATTAGGGCTACATGTGGCTTTGCCTGGGGGCTCGCCGAACAAAGATGGCAAGATCCCCACCCTGTCATTCCTCAGCGCACTTTGGGCACGGCCCTAATAAAAAAAAGTATACCCGTAACTAACAGCTACAGTCCCAATAAAAGATAGTAAAGAGCTAAAGCACTGCGTCGAAAAACGCTAAAAACCATCACATATTCCCAAACTTTTTACTGGAATCAGAATTTTATGAGACCCAGTGAGGGAATTCTCTGAGTATTGAGAGGGCCCACGCATTGCTTCATTTGTACAGATTTGCTATTTTATGTCTAAACATCCTAGTGATACGTATGCTTCCACACGAAAGGAGCACACCTCTGTCAAAACACCGTTCCCTCCTCTCATCACGCTCTCCAGTTGCTTACACAAAGGCCCCACCGTTTTTCATCTCAGACACTTTGTCAGCGTTAAAGAATTGATTTGTGCGGGTCTCCCCGCTCCCACCGAGAGCATGGCAGTTCAAAAGGCAATCCAAAATACATGCTGTCGGGAGGCTAGTCTTTCTGAGTACTTACATAATTCATACCATGGTAAAACTGAAAGTTTTAAATGAAGTTGTTTTAGATTTAATTTATAGGAGTAGTTAGGAATCTAGTATTTGCAAGCATTTAAGTCGATCTGTGGAATGACTTTCCTGAAACAAATCCCAAGAAATGAACTAATGGAAGGTAACATATGAACACCAACAACACATTTTTTTCCCAAAGTGTAATTATTGAGGCCTCGGCCAAAAGGTAAGCCAATTTCAGTTTATAATTTCTACCGAGGCAATGAATATAAATGACGTAGCCTGGGGTAGACGGAGTCCTACAGCAACCGGATGTGGGCAACATTATGTTCACCAGAATGAATCCTTTAGCATGCTGTTAAACGTGGCGTAAATCTGAATGCTGATTTCATTGCTGAATATGGAACAGTACTCTTTCACGTGTGCATTTTAATAACGGTAACTGAGTATGAAAATCCTGCAATATACTGTTTTTTTTTATTGTTACATGTTTATGAGGCCTCTAAACTTAATCTTATGAGCAGAATACAGTAAAAAACAACAAAATGTCAGACATGACAAACAAACATGTCCTGAGTTGATCTGCAGGAATGGGGCCAATCATTAATTGATCAGTAGCAGCTATATAAAGCCTGATCCATTTCCAGTCCTTTGCTCACGGCACTGTGACAAAACTGTAGGTTGTATTAATAGGTTTTACTTATTTTTAAAATGATATCTTTGTTCAATGTATTTTTTTTTTCATGCTTAAAAATGGTAAAAGGCTGAGCATTAAAGACTAATTAACATATAACCAAGAGAGAGGAGTGCAACACCACTCTCCATTAACTCTTTATCTTTTTTACCCCCCCCCCCATTTCAATATTGAATAAAGATTTTTTTAAATATATTTAATGTCTGTTTTTCTGTTGTTTTGGCACTCATAAATACAACAAGTAATACCTTTGCTTAATTTTTCCTGTTCATACAGAGAGCCCATGCAACAGTAAACAACTCTGACCAGACCCACCCCGTACAAATGACTGTCCACTGAATTCATTAAAAAATAAATAAATGAATAAATGATTCCCTAGCTGCGTTTTATAGCTTCTAATCAAATCACTTTTACAGCTGTGCAGTTGCGAGTTTTAAGGATAAAGGTTTTATTTGCAACATTCAGAAAACCTTTGTTATTAGTGACACCGGTGGCCATTCAAGTGAACTGCAATCGGTTACTTGTTGCCTGTGCTTGCACTCTTTGTGTAGGTGCAACAGAGCCTCGTAGGCATTGTCCAAAACAGTGAAACGACACGACCTGATTAACCAGCACCATGTTGATATATCACAAAAGTTAGACTAGCGTTATAGATTTGCCATTTGAAATAAATGGGAAAATACCTTCACAGTAAAAAGTTAAAATGCTGCCAGACTTTTGGGAAATCATGGACATCAGGATCATCTCCCAGGAAAGAAAAGAATATATTCTAATGCCATTTATCAACATGAAGAAAAAAATATACTCTTTGTGCCTCAATTTCTGAATCCACCTCTGCAAAAGCCTTCCAATATTAACATCTCGGCCATCCACCAGTTGCATTCTGTCGGGTTTCTAATGTAATTGATTATCAGAAAGCTGACTAATAGAAATTAACTCATTTCCTATTTCCTGAATTAAGTTGACCAACTTGACATTTTGAGAACAACTGCGTCAGGTAACCATCCTTTCCCCTTCCCTGGAATACATTTCCCATTGGCACAAAATGAAATGCTAAAACTGTTAAACATCCGGCGCCACTCTTAACCACTATTAGTGCTCGGCTAGTAATAAGTCAGCTTAAATTGACTAGATAGCCTTAAGTGTCTCTATGCCAAAAATGTGATTATTCACACGATGCAAGCGTGGAGGTTTGAAGAGCGAGAGAATGCAGCGCCGACCGGCTGCAGAGGCGAGCAATTTATACAGCCGAGATAAGACTAATGTTTCCAGTGTGACAGCTCTACTTTAGGGGAACCTCTAAAGGCAGAGGTGGAGGGGGGGCGGGAGGGGGTATCTCAAGCTTATGTCCCCGGTTATTTTATTCAACATGCACAGGCTGTGAAATTTCACTGTGCCTAGCTACTTTCGCTAGGAGAGAAATAATCCAGGAAGAACCTGAGCTGTTCAGCACAACGAGGTTTTGGAATCGCACTACCCTTGTATTTAAGCGTGCTAATCTTATTTTGAATCACGCAGAACTGACACTCCCCGGGAGCAAAAAAAGTGGGAGTGTTGCACATAATTCATCGCACCGTTGCGCTCACAGACGTTCATCTGAGTTATTGCACGCAGATTCCCGTATCCCAGGTGGTTCAAATCGACTGCTTTCAAGTTAAAGAAAAAAGAGAAAAAAAGAAATTGCGACGCTAATTGCTTTCACTAAAGATAACCGAAATATCAAATACGGAAAGTACTCACAGTTCTCTAATTTTGTATTACAAAAACAACTTTGAAATTGCAACTTATGAAGGCCGATACCTGATCTGTTTGATAAAGTCAGTATTATGTGCGAATACAGATCCAGAATATTAAATCAGTGCATTGCTAAGCAGGGAAAGTAGTCCCTGAACCAAACATGAATACAACATGAGGATAGATAATTGACTGAATGTTAAAAATGGATATTGCTGGGAGAGGGACAGAAGTTGGGAGGCTGGGTCAGGATGATCCTCCATGGAGAGGACGGCTCATCCCACTCCATGTCGCACTCTGAGCCGTAGTGAGGCCCCCGAGCCCTGGTCGTAAGATGGGCCCCGGTGTGCTGTTGGTTTAGACCATCAGACGCACTGGCAGGGAGTGGGTATATGCAACTCCGCAGATAACAGCCCAAAACTGTCCACACGGGCCTCTAAAACCCAGCAAATTAGCCTGCAAATGAGCCAGAGAATATCTCCACTAATCCACGATCCTAGCAGCGACTTTGCCAAAAAAGTAAACAAATAAATAACTTCACAAGAAAAGACCAGGGGTGGAAATAACCACGGCCATGAGCCGGGGGGGACCACGAGTGGCTCTTTTTGAAGCATCATTCCGCCTGATATTCCGCTGCTTGCAGTGCCTCTGACCATTTCAGTTTCATTCCATGTCGTGCTCAATGTGGATGCAGGGAAATTACAGGACCCAGTATCACAGACAACAATGTCCCCGACAGCAAATGATCACAGTGTCTGTGTGTCACAGATGCCAAAAGGCAATGATGCATCAGGATACCACTGTTTTACACAAGGGATTATATTTCTCTCTGCAGGAAAACTGATTGTTACCAATCCCTATTGTGTACATGGTATAATTATTTTAAATGCAACATGTTTGTCACTTATTTAATACCTCAGCAAATGCAAAAGATATCTACCAAAAAGATGGAATTGCTCTCTATAATTACATCTTCGCTTTCCTTGATCAAGTTTTCAACTTGTTTGAACTAGTGCCGTGCAATTCTTTTCTTTAGAATAAAGCTGTCTATTTAGGAAAAGCTAGTTAGAGAAAGAACAGTAAACATGTAATTTATTTTGTGCTATGCTATTTTTAATTTTGCTTTTTATATTATTGTCAGTTTTGCTCATGCACAACACTGTGGCGTTTAGAGAATTACAATCAAGAACTTGATGAATTTGAACGATTAACTTTCAATGTGCAAACAGTTAAACTAAAATGCATATTTAAGCCAATGCTATGCTATAAAATTCCTATTCCAGCTGCAATAAAATCATTTTTTTAATGCTAACCACCAATTACTGTACTGAATGAAAAACAAGAAAGGTTTTATCAAGCACATTTTAAAAAATCCAAAGAGCAAAAAGCGTGGCCTTTTTATTTTGTCAACATAATTTCAAGCAAAAACCCGGGGAGACCACATTACTCTAGTATGAGAATGAATCTTTAAGTCCATGAATGCATGTAAAGATGGTTTACTTCATCATTTGATTTGCATATTTACTTGCTCCGGGGAATCAGTTAAAAAAAAAACCAAAAAAACATCCAAGAATGTTGAATATATATCAAAGAAATGTGCTTATTCTCCTCAGCACGGTGTGGCAGTCAGCTCTGGTATTGGTATTCAGACGTTGCAACACACGTCAAGTCTGAGTTTTACTCAAGGGGAAAAAAAATATAGAACAACGCATTTAACAAAGGAAATTGGCCAATTAAAAAAGGTTAAATTACTCATAACAATAATTACATTGACCAAAACACCCTCTAATTCAGTAGTTGCTTTTCTATGTAAGGGAAACGTGGCTTGGGCCAAGAATAACAGGGGTAAATAGAAGCAAACGAACCTTCCTTCAGTACTTGGCTGTGATATACGGTTAGGGGACAGGCTGATATACTTTCTGCTCAAGTTCAAATCCAAGAGAGATTTGCTTTTTCAAAGCCCTTCAGCCTTTTGGGGCTGTGACATGTTTCTGCGTAGAACACCTGTCCCTCAAACAGGAGTCACACTATGTTCAAAGATTTAGTGACTCGGCACCGCCCCGGAGCTCTTAACCTAAACCTCTCGGTTCAAAGTTTCTTCAAGAACCATCTCGTATAGGCAGCACGGCAATAAATCACCGTCACTGTGGAGCGTGCACTTCCGTTTTGTAGCTTGTAACTCTAGGCGAAGAACAATACTAATTATTACCTCAATATTTCTTTCGTTGAAGTAGTATGAGCTACAATTATGATAAAAAAGAGATAGAAGTAATTGCTTAAGTTTGTTGTAGTTGTACTCTCTTAAAAGAGCGCTGCTGCCAGTATGAATCCATTGTTGTCATTAGTAATTTTAGGATTTTCTGTAGCCATGTGCAAAGCAGATCAGCTTCATTTGCATAACATAATCTGAATATTAGTAAGGCATGCGTATCTCAATATGGAAATCGAAGGTTATCGGCAGCAAATGAGGGGCAGAGAAGAAAAAAAGATCTTATCTCGACAACTGTAAACAAATCTGTGTCGAAACGCAAAGACTGGCCACTTTTCATCCGACAACTCCGCATCAATAAATATTGCCCTCACCCCGGCTAAAAGCACGGTCACATCAGCACATTAGCCACTGTGTGCTTTGAAGGTAAAAAAATGCTGATTGATGACTCGTGTTTAATCATGCAGAACAAAAAGCAGAATTGAATTAAGAAACCCGACCATCATTTATCTTCAAGTCCCGTTTTTCTTTCTTTTTTGCCGCTCGCCACTTCAAATCATTAGTCAGCGGTGTAGCCTGAGAAGTGTGTTGTTCCCATACACGCATGGTGTGACAAAGACAGGGCCATGCAAAATGCAAGAAAAACTGTGAACAAAAAGAATATTTTAAGCCATCGCATTAACTCTACTGCAGACTTTTACATATTATATACTTAATATTGCATATTGTGTGAAAAGGATTATACAGTGAGTTTTTCTGCAAACATCCTTGTTTCAGCTCGGGAGAATTTTCCACAATGAAATCGGTCCTGTCCTCAAGATGAAACACAAATTTCTCGCTGGGCATGTTCATTATGTCCAGTCTATGCGACTCCCTTTGTGTTGTCATAAAGCCTCTCTGCAGCGCAGCAGCCCGAGATCAGGCTGGCGCTAAAAAACATGGATACATTGCAGCAATCCTTGCATCATTCCTCTGCATACCTGTAAGAATTTCTGAATCAGGCTGAAGAATTTGACACGTTTAAAGCACAGAAGGATCTGAGTCCATCTTACGCCATGCTGCATGTGTATGTGAAGGTGACATTTTCCATCAGGGCTGCTAATTTGTATAAGCGGCTGCTTTTCTCTACTACATCCATTCTCATCATTGTCAATTTAATTATAACAACAAGTAGTAGTAGTTACAACAAGTAGTGTCTCAAGCAAGTTTTATGATTTTGTTGGAAAACCATGAGTCAAGGCTGAGCTCTGATGAAATGTGAATAAATTTGACAGAAATCCCAGTTAACTTCAGAAGTGTGTGGAGACACACAGTTGGTTGTGCGCTGCAGTAAATCAAATTAGAAGGTTGTCGATACAATATTCACAGTTAAAATTTCAGTTTCCAGAGTTCCTAGAGGCATCGCCTTGAAGCAGTGCCTCCAGCTGTCAGGATTTAAGTAATGAGAAATACAAAAATGCTTAAAAATTAGCTCAGAAAAAAACAAAATATCATATAGTTTAGTCTCGCACTGCCATTCGTGCCATACGTAGCGTGTACGTCTTCCTCGAGCTCAGGTCATCTACCAGAGGCCTGGGGTTTTGCAGGTATCGTTTTCTCTTCTGGAAAGAGACTTCAGACGTACCTGGAATATGCTGCAGCTATACTCTTCCCAGATTCGGGGGATCACAACTCCCCAAATGTTCCTATTACCAAGAGGACTACTTTGGACTCCACCTTCCACATCTGTTCCTGTTCGTCTTTCAGCCCCCGGTACTTCGCGATCTCCTTGTGATCGTCGGAGCCGGTATGGCTTTGGTTAAGTTTCCCTCTCTCTCATATTCCAAGGTACGCTTGTGTAGCATTAGGGGTCTAAGCGTGGGGACCCTTACTGGAGGCTTGCTCTGACCGGGATTCAAACCCACTGCACCATCCACCTGCATATATATACTGTATGTCAATATAGCAGTTTTTGGCGCCAATTACATTAGTTACAATATTTGAATTATTTCTCATTACTCAAATCCCGGTATCTAGGGACATTTATACACATATATAAGTGTGTGTCTGTGTGTGTGTTTGTGTTTTTCTGTACTGTACATGTATAGAACAGAGATCCCAGGAGAGAAAAGCAAAGGCAGTACACAACTAACCTCCCACTGGAACTAATGACATTTTGTCTGAAAAAAAAAATACCAGTGTCAGTCACACAAGCATTTTTCCATCAAAAGGAACTGCGTAGGCCTTAGCCGCATTACTTTTTCTCCGCAGGTTAAGGAACCCATGAATTCCAGGAGTCCCTCAGCAGGCTTTTTGTGGCTCCATCTCCACTGCGGGTTTTCATGGTTACAGAAATGTAATAGTCTGGCCAGAACAGTGGGCGAAAGCTGAGATTAGAGCACACATCTGGATAGGCTTTAATGGGCCAAGAGACTCCAAAACAGCAGCCCTCTACCAAACAAAGCCAGTCGGCCTGGCCTCCTCGCTGTTCTGCCTCAGCAGGATGTGCAGTGACTCAGCAGTCACTGGCTGCTGGGAGTGTCCTTTAGGGGCTCCCTATGGACCAGAGGCAGCAAACACATACCTGCACATGCTACATTATAAATACCAACCAACCCAAACACATATGCACATAGCAAGCCATCTATACATGTCGACGCAACGCACACATTAACAGTCGTTGCTGAACATTAGCACTTTTCCCCGAACTCAAAAGCGAAATGCCGGCGTTTGGAAGTGATCAGTCATGTAGGGTTATAGAATGTCAATCGAGATAGTGCCTAATGTACTCGTATCATCTCGACTGGAATAAATCTAGAAGGGAAGAGAGCATCGTTTTCAGCAAGAGTTTTTCTACCACGGTGTACACAGTAATGGATGCCTTGGGAGTCACATGAGCACCGGGGGAAAAAATTGCTCCAAAATTGCTATTGCTTATTTGCATGCATTAAAACCAGGGTCAAGCAAGTCACGTGAGAAGAGGGGGAGAGCTGCCCAGCGGCTTGAATACATTAAAGCGGAGTAAATGGTTTGTTGATTTACAGAGATTAAAGCACACACAAGCAGGTCTGCTCGATGGATTTTAATTAACTTGCTATATATAAATTGTATGTTATCAGGCATTACCGAATTAAATGCTGAATACAAGTGCTCTTTCTGCTTCGGTGAGTGGAATAAAAAGCTACTTACAATCTCGACTGGGTCTCGCAGATGCAGCATGATGCCGCAGCTACGGGTGCTCTGTCTGAACACATTCCAGCGTACCAACCCCTGAACAGCCATCCGAGGAGATTCTCTTTAATTATGTACAATACAGTCGAATTCAAGTCCCCTGGCATCTCAGATGATCAAGCAGAGGGATGCCACGTTCTCTCCCTGAGTCATTCGGGCAAATGGATTCCACTTCCAAGAGTCATTTCTGTCAGTTATAATAAGAAGCTAATACATAATGTGACACACTCTGAAATGCAAAACTATTCACAGGGTTCTTTGCCAGGCTGTGCAGGGGCAATTAGAATTTCGCTGCTAGGCTCTTGATGAGTTCCTCTATCTCTGGAGTGTAATGTATGCATAATGTGAAGCAGAACTTAGATTCTCCCAAAGAGCACCACTGTGTCAAAGAATTTGGGGAGGTGTGTGGGGGGTCCAAATTTGCAGAACCTCAGGTAAACAAATGCAGAGCGGACTTGGCATTATGGACACAAACGAGCTGTGTGAGTAAAGGAACACTGTCTGCCAGGTACTGCCTCCAAAATGCACTGAATATACTCCAAGAGCAAAATAAGCAAGACAAATAAGCGACGGGGGATGGCTGAGCCGAGTATCCAAATGGTATTTCTGCTAACAAACAGAATTCTGTAATGTCGTTACTTCATCGTATGCTAATCTTGCAAACTGAATAAGAACACTGTATCTCCAGCAGAACTACTCATATCTCCTGGCCTACTCGGGACACTTGACACGGCTCATATTTACATATTATCTGAGCTCATGTGACCTGAGCAAGCACTCAGGCTCATCAGGCCCTTGGGGGTAAATTAGAGATACCAAGCCACAGGAAGATAAAATCACTACATATGGCTTCCCACTTCCTGGCACTGATGTCATCAAGAGGAACCTGCCAGACCATTTTCTATCAAAGTCCACATATACAGTACATACAGTAGTGATCCACACATTTTTTAAAAAGCAGAGACAAACTGATCCAGCACTGATGTACAGCCCAGGTGATGTTATGCCAATAACCTGGTTGTACTGTAATTATGGCAATTATTAAATATAATGGTCTTTTGCCAAAGTCAGGAAAAATCTAATGATAGATATTATAGAGAGGATATGAATAAATATGTCAATGTCAATTTAGTCCACAGGGTGAACATGTACCCAGACATTCACAAAGACAGAAAAGATGCAGCTCGTCAAATCAACATAATCATCATTCAGTCTTGGACTATGCCGTGGCGAACAGTTTGGCCTGTGTTTTTTTTGTACAGTATAAAAACTTGTTAAAATAAATAAATAAAATAAACACTAATCTGTTCCAGTTCAACACCAAAATCAAATCCACATGGAAAAAAAGGGCAAAGTGTTAAATCAGCGAGCTGATCAGAGGGCTGGCAGAGAAAAAAGGTAAAAAGAGAAAAGGGCCCTACCGTTTTCCGTGTTCTCGTGTTCGGTGTCGGTGAGAGTTAGGTTGGAGTTGGCCCGGCTGGAGAGGCACGAGCTGCGGCCCGACTTGGTGTTGCTGCGGCCCCATAATCTGACCGCGTGCTCCGGCGACATGATGCCGTCGGTCTCCGTGTCTGCGTCGGAGCCCACGCTGACCGAGTAGTCGCGGTGCGGCAGCCCCAGGTCAGTCCTGTACGTGGCCACGTGGGACGGGAGGGCCTCTCCGAAGCCAAGGTCTCGAAGGGAGAAGTCTGCCCCTACAGCAATGCCAATGAATACAAAATCTCTGGTAATTAAACCTGCCACGGACTGCCTCACTTAACATAATGAACGGGCAGAATATGATGACAGCAATATATCCTCGCCTTGAGACGCGTAGCAGTCATTTAAAAGCAAAAGGTTTTTGGCTGTGAAGTTACCCGAAGATGCCGGTGCATTTGGTCTCAAGCCCCTTCTTCTGCACAAGACCGACGAGGGATTGTGGGTGTTAGGTTTTGAAAATTGAGATATCTGTCTCTTTGGTTTTTCTCTCCCCTTTATCTCAGAAGAAAAGGGAACTATGCTCGTTTTTGAGTTTATTCACCATAAAAGGTCAATGATGCATATAATTAAAAATGAATATGAACTCAGAATATATACATTTGAAAAAAGTCCTAGATCCACACCGTCGTTTCTTTCTGTCAGTGAACCACCAAATTTTTTTTGAAGTTTGTTGATCAGTAATATATCTGGATGAGCAGGTGGAGTAATGCACGTCTCCCATGCAGTTTCTAACACTGGCGTGGTAAGTTCAGCCCCTGGGCACCTTTGTTAATAGCCAAACTACGCAGTGACCTCTACGGTGACTGAATGTGAATTACCAAGAGGCTCCTTAATGAAAATGCACTGATGCATACATCGAGACGGGGAGCAACATGCCCTGAAACTAATAACTGGCCTTTCCATGCCACTATGCACCGCTAATATACTTATAGATGAACAAAACGGATATCAATGACAATCGCTCATGTTTACGTAACAGCACAGCGCATCTAATATTGGAACAGCTGACGGCTAACCTTGCCGGCCGAACTCGTCCACTTCGTGATGAACCATTTCTTTAACACGGCTCCCGTAGGCCATCCTTGAGTCATGGTCGAAGGCCTTGAGTGTCTCACTGGAGCTGTAGGATTTGGGGTTGGGCTTGCCGTCCTCGCTGTCGGCCGAGGAGCTCGTGTAACGGCGCTCGGTGTCCTGCCGGGCGGTGAGCGAGCGGTAGGGTCTGCGTTCCTTCACTTCCATGGCTTCCTCCACACTATTTTCAACATCAAATGTGGGTTACTACGCCGGTTTAGTTCGAGTGATTCTGCAAAAGAGAAACAAACAAAAAAAAGATACTTGATATGAGTGAAGAAGCCTTGACAACAGTGTTGATTTTTGAAACAGAACCCTTTTCTTTTTTTAATTCAACAGTTGTTTTTCCCTTTTTACTACCTTCACCAAAGTGAAGACATTGCAATATGTACACTGTTTGTCTAATCCAAAAATGTTATCGCTTGCAAGCATGAGCAACGGTTACTTCATAATTCTAGTTCATGTTAAACACACACACACACGGACACACACTTAAAGCAACTGTGGGAATAAAATGCAAGTGCATGTTCCCAACTGGGTGTGCGCGGGGCTCAGCACACACTGGCATGAAGAACCACCAGGATTAGATTTAATACAATGTGGCACAACAAATCTTGCACCTATGAAGTTTACGGTACAAGTCTCCCACAAATATTCCATTTTATGTGCCACACAGAAATACTGGGCCTCCGGCATCGGTAAAAGTGGCAGGTGTCCCTCCATGAAATGTGTTGTTTATAAGTTACAAATCATCACCAGTTGAGAACTGGTGAGCCCAACAAATCCGGGACTGCACTGAACCAGCAGAGATGATTAAGATCCGAAGCATAAAACTACGAATGTCAAATAGCACACTGAGTGAAAGATCAATAGAGGGAGGCAGTGTGCAGCATTTTATTCTCTCGCCTTGAAGGACACAATATTTAATATCATCAAAGTCATATGATTTAAAGACATTCAAACATGATTGTTCTCGGTTTTGCTGTGCAAAGATTATCTCTTTAAAAAAGGTAAAACGACCCCCCCCCACCACCACCCCATCAAAATACAAAAAAGAAAAAGCAACACGTTATTGTCTCCGTGCTAAATAACATATAATTTGATAAATTATTATTGTCTTTAAGTAATTATCCCGAAGAAACAGTCCATTGTAAGCGACCACCTGGTTTTAAAATATCGAGTTGGATTAACAAATGTCAATATGGATACAAACTTGATTAAAGGCTTGGTCACTGTTTACTCCGAAGCTCAGCTGCTGACCATTGGGAATTGATGTCAGACATTACTGCAATACAGTTTATATTACTGCTTCTTCCAAACGCAATGACACAAACGACATAACCATAACTACGCGCCATGGGCCAATTCCTGCAGCAGGATTCTTCTCCTACAACACTTGCTCCCACACTTGAAAAGTCAACAGATAAGAGCGCACTGTTCTTTGAAAAATAGGAGATAGGAAATCTGGGAGTTTTTTACTTGACTATATGCTCGTGTTGTTCAGACAGGGATTTTTCCACCAGATAAGCTCTTTATGAATACTGTATGAGATTTGTGCCGGACAGAAGAGTAAACAATAATCCCCCGTGAACTATATTTGCCCCTGGTTCAAAAAAACCCCCTCTGTGTTTAAGACAGCATTGTTGGGTTTGTGGGTTTCTTTTTGTATGTATTGACAGCTGAAAAGATCCTGGTGATTAATGACTTGGGGCCTCAATACCAGGACCTCCGCCATATGGGGGGGGGGGGCTGCACCCGCTCTGCAGCCGCAAGAGCACTTCAGCTGCTCTCAACATTTCAGATGCAGCTTGTATGGGTTGCTAATTTTTTTACCTTTTGCTCAAGATCCTCGATGCTATGCAAATGTGAGAGGGCGGGGAACAAGCGGCTTTCTAAGGTCTCAAGAATGTTCTGTAAAAGTGCATTGTCTTTGCTTCCAAAGAGCCGGGCCCGGCGGTTTGGCCGTCTCTCTCTCTCCTGCACTGCCGTTCCTCCTCATTATTAACCGGCTGGTATGCAATGAGACGTATACCTTTGAGGCCATGGGAAAACCCGGAGAAGTTTCTCAGAGAGGCAACAGGCCATGCACAATGACAGATGATATGGGATGCAAAATGTAGGCCCTGGAAACGTATCCGCCTTTTGTGCAGCTGTAATCATTTGCGCACGAAATACAGTGTAAAACTAAACAGCGTTGTTCTTCGTCAATAGGCTTCATCTGGCATTATTATTGGATTTCAATGCCAGAGAGCAAAGCCGTTGTTTTTGTTCATCAGTCTAAATCCAGAAAGAAAGAGCCAAAACAAAGAAAAAGCCATCATTGTATTAACTGGTACGTGATGATAATCAACAGAAGGTTTATTTGTTATTAAATGTCTCAAGTTATCGCGGTAGGGAAATAATAAGAGGGCTATTTTTGAAAGTCTTATTCTCATCTCACGGTCAGACATAAGGGATGGGGAAAAGTAACTTGAAAACACTGAGAGGGAAGGTTAATGAGGGCACATGCACAAAGACTGTCGGAAAAAGTTATTTACAAAGACCAGTGAAAAATGACTGCCGCCAACTGAGAATCTGTGAAATAAAGATAACAATCAAGTGCCGTTATTTCAAAGACAATGTTCCTCTCAAGCTGGAGCTGCAGAGCCCGAGCAGTGCCAAGAAGGAAGCTAACCGCCTATCTATGCACTGATCCAAAATCAATTGAAGTCTCTCTGGAAAGACAAAAGAAATGATGGATGGTCTGTTTTCCCTGTTAAAACAACTGCAGACTCTACAATTTTGAATTGCATTGTCTACAATCGGCAGGGGCAGAGTCAGGTTCTGTCTGTGCGTGTCGAGCAAATCCACAGCAGCTGTAAGCGGAGCAATAATGTGGTTGCAGGGAGCAGTGAACATGAACTGTGTTGATTGGACGTCATCAGGTACCGCGACGTTGCGTAAGATCCTCGTTGTGGGTCGAAGTGTGCATGTGGCGATCGTAGCTGTAGACTCGCAAGTACTGATATTACTAATAAAGTGATCGACACAAATACATCACTTTCAGCAACCTTGGAAATAAGGGTTGCGCAGCACACCGACACCTGAGGTATCACATATCCCTGCAATTAAACAGTACAATAACCTCATTTCACTAATGACAGTGTTTCAATACGTGCCATTTTTCCTATGAGTTGAATCGATGGCGGTGTGTGTGTGTGTGTGTGTGTGCAGCGTTGTGCTTTCTCTCCCTGCAGGCATAGAGGGCATGCCGACTGTTTGTGGCTGGACCGCAACTGGCGGGGCCAGCGTGCCCAGCAAAAACATGGATTTCCGTGACTGACTGACTGAGTGACAAAGTTGGCTGGTGTCCGTTGGTTGCGCCGCTTCTCTCAGCTCCCGTGTCAGGTGTTGCCCAGTTCGGCCCAAGTGTTGAAAACTGCACTCCTGTCGCGGGAACGTGCACAGCTTTGACGGGAAAAATACTGGCTAATGTCGTCTTAACAGAATCAAACAATCAAATCTTTGCACGTCCATACAGAGTCCAGTCACATAACAAGTTTTGAATGAGTTCTGTTGGCCTTCAGGGTGACAACAAAAGAAGAAGCAGAGCTGTTAATACTAATGCCCTTCCTCGAAAGTCCACGGTTCATCAACAAAGCAGACACGAGAATGGAAGTGCAGCGTTATTGTGCTCACATAGTCTACAATTGCCATGGACACCCGCAAAGATGGTCTGTCAAACACGTTGGCCTCGTCCAACGTGGCAACAGACAAACATATGCTGAAATTGACAAAAAAACACATTTACATCTTCCCCAAGCTTGAAGGGCATGATACCGTATGTCCAAAAAGTGTTGATATATTTTAGACAAGCCAACTTTTCTCACCATAGCAGTTTGACAAGTCAAATAAGAGCAATGATAACTGTTTAATTTGACTTCATCTCTTTGGCTAAGTTATACACATTATAATGATAAGCAAGCTCAGTAGAGCGCACATATCCACAAAGGAGGTATGGAGTCTTATTAGATGCATTGCAATATATTAAGTTAACCATTAAAGAAATCACATGAACTCAAGAATAGAAGGCATACTAATATGAAAGCTATAATAACACTATGACCGTCATCTAATTTTACACAGTGATTGTATAAATGTATGAATTAATAGTCAGCAACACATCTACACGAAAAAACAAACAAAAGGTCAGCAGAGATCTCTCTCTTCTGTCATAATTATTCCTTTACTTCAGACGTGATGGGTTTTTGCGATGGTGTTGCTTCAATATCTGTATCGAAAAAATATTTAGGCAGGTAGTGCATGTATTGAGGAAATACTTCAGGTATCATGACAACATTGTAAGAATGAATTATTAGAAACTCAACCAATGTTTGATCAACAAATCCGGGTAAAGTTGCACATGCAATAATTATTATCTGACCTATAGTGACTGTGCTTCGTGGTCTCTGTGGTTTATCCACCAACCGGGAAGAAATAAAAAATCTCTCAACCTGCGGCACGTTGTGAACACGTCATCATAGATAAGTTCATGACCATTTGAGCCGCTCAGGGAAAAAAGCTAAACTGATTCAAATTGACAGTTCAAGGAAGTTGATATACATTACACACGCTAAACCATAAAATGAGTCAAATTGTTACAGACAGCCTTTCATCACTAGCACAGGGCATATCGTCTGGCTGCTATTGACAGTTCATTTTTCATTCTTTGTGTATGATGTCCCTGCTTGTGATCAAAGATTAAGGCCAATTTAATACAGTATAACAGACAAAAGGCAGAACTGAATGTCTCTCTGGGTAAAATATTTAAAATGCTGCCGTTTTCAACCCGTGCCATCATTCCCCTCGTTTGTACCGCCATGACAAGTGTTAGAAAAAAGTATTTAATCATCTGCATCACTATAGCTCTTTGCCTACCGCCACGGTTGCTGTTAAACCCACACTCAAAGGATTTACAAGAACAAAAAGGTGCAATGAAGGTTTATTTTTGGTATCAATCAACACATCATTTTTTGATTAATAAAAAAAAAATGTTAGAGAGTCGTGAAAAAACACCAATTGCTTGCTTCAGTTGAACGACTAAAGAGTTTTTTAAGATATAATATTCATACTTGCTTTGCAACTGATGACCATGATGTACCTCTGCCCACAAGCTAGAGACTATGTTAAGTTTTGTTGGATTTTTCATTTGGTTTTTCTTCTTCGTTTTTCTGAATATTTTCAATTAATTCCGGAGAGTCAGTACATCTGAACTCCCCCAAAATCAGGGAATGCTAAATAAAACAACCCTACAGATGCATAAAAATGCAAAGAGGCCGCCAACTTTATAGCTGCCGGGGGGGGGGTTCCTCCACATTTGTAGCCGCACGAAATCTGTCGAACCAACACATAAAACAAACCACCCACAGCGTGAACGGCGGGTTACAGCAGCCCCAGGTTGAGGCACTCGTTGAGGTTTATGCTCGGCAGATTATTGTGACCATTGCTCCAGTGTCAGGAGTTAGTTAAATATGGGATCTAAATAGGTGGGAGGAGTTTGGGGTACAATAAAAATGCAAATGACTCTGTACTATCCATCAAACAATTAGCAGTGTGCTGAGAATTGTTGCTCAGTGCTGTTGGCATTTGAATCCAACGCTCTTTCTGCGCAAAGCCCCTGATTTCCATGATAATTATCCGCTTGCTGCTTTTCACATGTCATCGATTTTCATATGCAGAATCCAGGACCAAATGCGAACTAAGACAGAAAACTGTGTCACACAGAATGCGTGATGTTTTCCTCGGAGTATAATCCGAAATGATCACAGGTTACTTGTCTGTGAAATTACACTTAATTACAATTGATCACTAACATTGAGACATAATGTGTTACTGATTAGTGATGGCATTTTTAGACAAATGATTGCTGATGTACTGTGGATGAGCTCAATGTTTTTCTGGGGGACGACTGCAGCTTTTCAGTTCCTTCAGGTAACATTTTATCATACCATCACTGTAAGAGTTTGTTGTTGGCATGTGATCATTTTGTTTAGAGCTTGTATTATTTTGGATAATTGGTGGCAGTTATTGGATGCAAAGGATATACATAGGTGACAGGAAATGGAGGCCACAGGTAAAGGGGGCGCACACAGCTCAAATCAGACCAGCTGCAGACCAAACCAGAACAGAAGAGGTCAACACGCTACCGCCACAGGTATGTAATCATCTGGTATGCTCACTATCTGCCAAAACAACTCAAATAAACAACCAGCTACACTGCATTCTGTTTTAGTGGGTAGGCATGAGAACCCCTTCAACCCACCTGT